>NC_092181.1:9794317-9949317 GCF_043641665.1 Enoplosus armatus | reverse complement strand
GTTTCAGTACTTCTTCATGCTACCTGGGCAGTGTTGACAGGTTGGTTCAATTATTAGCCAGAAAATAATATGAATATTGAAAAAAACGAGAAAAACGTCCGCACTGTGTTTTGTCAACCCACCCAAGTTAATTTCTACCGACGGCCACCGGGGAGGGCCGAACATATGACACACATACCGCCGTCGGGCAGAGATAAGTGCGCCCTTCAGCACACAGACAAAGACTGGAGGCGGCGTTTTTTTTTTTTTTATTAGTCATCGCACGTTTCTGCTATAATGTACGATTTATGTGTGTAACAACTTGAATTTATACACACACACAACAATAACTTTGGATGATGTCGCACCAGTCTGTTCAGGTTCAAAAAGATGTTATTAGAGCTCTGACGACGCACAGCAAAGTGAATGAATGAATGAATAAGAAAACAGTTCCACTCTTATCAGAGAGATGAATAAAAAAATAATTTAAAAAAAGAACATTTAATCATCGATTTGAAGCTGGCAAAAAAAAAAATCCCACTTTGATCCAGCTTGCTAACAGGACCTAAACAAAAACACAGGTTCTATTATTTTCTGCATTGTTTTGTATACTATACTTAAATTGCTTGGGAAACTGTATGCAGTTTGGTCCAAAACACAAACCAGAGAAATCTACATGTGCTTTACATAAAACTGCCCAAGGATGTGTGTTTGCGACTGACCTGTCTGTGTGTATATTTAACTGTGTATGTTCTGAGATAAGTGTGTGTGTGTGTGTGTGTGCACGTGTCTCTTTATGAGTGACTATCTACACAAAGGAGCTGGAGCAGACTTTTTTTTTTCTTTTCTTCAGTTTACCACAGTAGATCCGTACGCCACCGCCGCTTCTGTTAATCATAGCATACACGCATTATGCGCTCGGCGGCATCCCTCGCTCTCTCTTTCTTTGCAATCTCCTCCATCTTTTATTCATATCTTCATCTCTCTTTTCACACATCGCGAACGGCGACTGGAAATTGGAGAAGCCACAAACCGACAGACAGATGTCGTTGACGGCAAAGAAAAGCGTCCATTCTCTCCATAAATGACCCCGTGTCTCGCATGCTACAGTGAATGGGACAAAAAAAGAGACACAATTTAAGGATAAAATTAACTCAAATTTGACGCTGTGAAGGTTTAGAAGATAACAGTTTTGCCGGTGTCATTGTCCCCGATCACCTTGCGCCTCCTCCCGCCATGAAGGCATCCTGGCTTTGAATATTGGCCTTGGCACCTGTTGACTGCATCTGAATCGTGGGTGAATGAGACGTGATTTGAACGCAGTAAGACATCGAAACACAGGTGCATGGCAACTTCACGATATCCACGAGGAAGTGTTAATTTGCTCCCACCAGGTGAGGCAGCCGCTGTGTGCCTCTCTGTCTCTTGTCGGAATAAAAAAAAAAAAAAAAAAATACGACTCAGACAAGCGCCGTAAATTATTCAATCAACTTTCCTCTGTTCGAGGAGGCCCTTGTGGAGTGCTCAAATGGAGTAGCTCCTCAACTTTGAAGGAGAAGCTGTTGTTTTAGATAGCTTCTTAGTTTTTCTTTTTTTTTGCCTAATCAATGGGCTGACGCAATCTCTTCCCAATGTGTAGAGGCTCGGTCGTCACAACCTGGCCACACAGCAGCTGCCTCGGCTCTGCCAAGCTGCCGGGCTTACTATTATCACATTTCACATTTCACATTGTGTAAGTAACGCTCACAGCTGATGGGATGTCAGCTGGGTTATAGTGCGTGAATACTACGGGTCATGCCTACTGCTGTCGCATTTGGGGGAGGAAGTTACACTTGCAGCAAATATGCAACAACTAGAACTACCCAACATTAACATTATTTACCAGCGTAAAAACTGAGTCTAGATATGGGGGGGGGGGGGCTACTTTATCCAAATACTGGAGGTCCTGATTCACTATTATTAAGGGTGTGCATCTCTCCCTTATAAGACGATCTGATACATATCTAGATACATGGGCTACCATACGATTCGGTAGTAGGCATTCACTTTCCATTATAAATTAAAATAAGCCAATTCTATAAAAGTAGCGTTGCTTATCCTCAAATTGATACTGTATATCAAACAAGAATACGAAGACTTACAGCCCTAACGACTGCTATGTCGAAAAAGTTGAAATTATTGACATGACATGAATGAAAACTGTGAGACCACACACAAGACAAAGTGTGTCAACCCACAGCAATATGAGCAAAGAGAGATTACTGAGCAACAAAGTTTGCTGACAGTGTCTCGGCACAGAAATCTGATTGACAGCCAATGTGGGATATGTGACAGCCACAACTTGGCTGTCAGTCGAGTAACACATTTGAATATTTGCTGTCAGTAGTCCATTGCTACAATCATCACACACAATGGTAAAAGCATACTGACCACAGCCCATTGTTTTCTTACACTCGGCGAGCAGAGGAATAATGAAGAGAAAACAACATGAGAAATAGAAACAGAAATAGGAAGAGAGAGAGAGAAAATTTAACAGAAGAAACATTAAAAAACAAGTTTCATGGAGAGGAATGGAGAGGAGACAAAGCGAAGGAGAATGATGAGAGGCTACATAAAGGACAGATGGGACAAAGAAAGTAAACAGCTCGGGAGAGAGTGATTAAGAGGAAGAAAATGACAGAAAAAATACAGACCAGGGGATTATTCTCTTTTCAATAGATTAAATGTACGTTATAAATACATTCAACGCAAGCCAGACATGTGCATACAATCAAAATCAAAAGAAACCGTTTGACACGAAGCACTTAGTTGAAACGGTGACACGGTAATGGCATTTTCACTCCGCTGAGATGAGGGGGTGGAAGAAACGACGGAGGAGGGGTATGAGGGGGGAAACAGAAATACAGGGACAGGGCCAAAGGGAGCAGGTGGAGGGGAGGGGAAGAAAGACGAGTGAAAGCAATGATCAGTTTGCTGTTGTTTTTTTGTTTTGTTTTGTTTTTTCCGTTAACAAATGAATTAACAGAGCTTGATCAGGTGCGTCATCAGTAATTAAACTGTTAATTAAAAACACTGTGCTTCAATGAACAATGAAGGAAAGCTAATAGGGATTAAAGAGTCAGTTCAGGATTCCTCTTTTATTCAAGTATATCAATTAACCTTTAACTGCTGTCAGTTGAAGACCCACTGCTTCTGATTATTTACTGGTCATTAATTGCATATTTTCTCAAGTAATATTCCATTAGTCTGAAACCCATAGAACACACTCATATGCTTCTGCATAATTATTTCAAAGACACAAGACTGTCCGTGGTGATAGATTACATTTTTTTTGCCTGTTACTGTCAATGAGGATTATCTCTGCTCAATAATGTATGTACACAGCAACTCCCTGGGATTTTTTCCCCCTCTGCCTCACTCCATTGTTTACTATAAAGTAGGACAAAAAAGTCATAAAAAAGGATCTTACAAATCTTATGTAACCGTAGCCCTGAGTTATTCACTCCGGAAAGACTGCTGTAGAGTATATACGCATGATTGATAGCAACACTTATGTAAGAACACTCCCAGTGCTATGCCTTCGATTCATTGTGGGCCTACAGGTAGAACTGAAATCCAGGTGTATATGGAGAAAGAGAGGTTTCGGGGGAGCACTAAAAGCAGATTTAATTCTATAGGATAGAATTAAGCTGAACAGGCGATGCATGCCAACCAGCAGGAGAGAATCAACTCTATCCAGACTTGTATCGCAACTTATTATTTGTTTTTGGTATTCTGCGTAGTACTGCACAGTCAACACTGTGTTGAAAATCATTGATATTGATTTACTGACACCAGCGCACACAACACCAATTTGGGTAAAATAGATCAAAATAAAGCAAAAATTGCTAAATGTGATTGGAAATCTGTTGCATAGTTTGTAATTTGTTGCTGTTGCAATGACAAAAGAGTGGGAAATGCATGTACGACAAGGGAAACATCAAAAATCAAGATCCTGGTGTTTCCATTACATTTAATAGACAAAAGCAAAAAAAAAAAAAAAAGTGAAATCACAGACAGCGGCATTTCTGCAGGATACTCTATCTCGGAACACCTCGGCTATCGTTTGGCAACCATTTAGCATCTGGGGGCAACAGCCAATGTTTCAGGGCTTCTGGTGTAGCCAGCCGGGCCAGGACTTCCTCTTCTACGCGACAGTCCAATTAGCAATCTCGGAACTCATTGGCTATCGCCTCACGACGATTTGAGGGTAGATGCATTTTGAAAAAAGCCAATAAAAAGCTAATCTGTGGGATTCTGAGATGGATAGAAAGCTAAATTGTCCAGGCGCCTCGGTAGCTCACCTGTGTACCATTAAGGCTGTTTACCTGCATGCCCACTCAAATTTGATTGGTCAATACTACTCTGACTACAAACGGAAACCAGAACGCTTAAGATACCAAAATCCTGTCCCTTGACGACAGATTCTTTATTCATACGCAGTTATGTGTTTATAGGGACTCATGAAAACGGGTAAGAAAGCAAAATGGAAGAATTTGTTTAAATCTGTCATTGAACTTTTGTGGACGACGTTCAGTATTTCTTTTTACGGTTTCCTCCCAATTCAACGTGTGCTCCTTGTCCCAAGTCTCTTTCAGCTGATTAATGTCAGTCGGATCACAAATCTGTTCAACCTCCCCGCAAAACAAGGACATTGTACATGTTATTTGATTTATTATTTAGAAATGAAAGAAACCTTTTCTAGAAAAGAGACAACAAAATATACCCCACATTCATCATCAGGGCCTCTAGAGAAAAGCTTCAGAAAAAAACTACTACTTCATTACTTCGCATATGCGTATCATTCTAAATGGTCAGTTGGTTCACAAAAATCACCCCCCAAAAAGGAAAACGCGATTCAAGCCAGATTTAGCGCTATCAGGATTCTATCCCCGGGTCTCCGCAGTACATTTTGCCCCCTGCACTGCCCGTACATTGTTGTCAACGGGATTGCTCATCATTGCTAATTGCTGTTAGCCTTCTCACAATGATTCTGTTACTTGGAACTGGCAACAGCCCCAAGGGTGTGTGTGTGTGTGTGTGTGTAAAGAAGTACCGCTATCTCATCGAGGTCACCCTTAAAAACAGCTCTAGGGAATATACGCACACACTCTCACTATCCATAGAAGAGGCCTTTGGGCAATACTTGTCCCCTATTCCTTGTTGTGACCATCTGAACACACACACACACACACACACACACACACACACACACACACACACACACACGTGTGAGAGACAGGTCTCTCATTTCTTTGTCCAGAGCAGAACAAGTGGCCCTGACCATGTTAATTACGTGGAGAGAAAAACACTCTCTAGTTCCCATCTCTTCCCTCGACGTACAAATAGAAACCAATTGGGTTTTAAGACACAAATACATTTCAAGGAGATTCCTCAATATCTTAGTATTTTTCTGTGGTCCATAAAGTCAAGTCAGGTCATTCATGCACAGTTTATACACAGGGAAGCTCAGTGTGCTTTGTGCGTCTTACATGAATCTCTTCAGTCCATTTCCATGTGAAAGCGTGCAGTCGTCATGTTTTACACAATCATGCTGTGTGTGCCAAAGTAGATTTATCTGAGGAGGGTCAATATTGACTGATACTGAGTCCAACAATTTATTCTATTGGACATTTGTGAGTGTGTGTATGCGAAAGAGGATGGGTTGTTAACAGGCCCAGAAAACAAGATAACTGCCCTCCCAGTAATTCACAATCAAACACCACTCTCTACAGCATGCTGACTTTGACACCCACACACACACACACACACACACGGCACCATCCATCAACCGCTAGACTTTTGTCATCTTTCTTCCCCTGACTTACGTTTGTCAAACAAGAAACAATCCCGATGTAAGGCGCCAATTCTGATGGCACGCATTCTGCATTCCGCTCCACATGCACAAAGAAATGCGTCCTTGAGCAAGGGATGCAACCGACAACAATCGAGGACGGTGGCGGTTCATTGTTGCGCAATATTTACAGTATTTGTGTGCTGTTTTCACAGCGGTTTCTTTGTTTTTATTCAGTTTCTTCAAATGCGCGAAACGACACCCCTCTGCAATGCAACGGCTGTCAGTTCAGACTGTGTTGTTCTGCTATGGTCGAGCCAACACTGTCAAGCTACCAAATGGTTACAAACATGGTGCGTATCAACCCATTGTCATGCCACTGCCAGTGTGAATGTTAAAGGAAAACTCCAGACAGAAGGCGGCCATTTTTGTCACTCTGCTATGTTTGGCACTCAGTACTTCTGTATCGTCAGTGTGACTAACACTCTCGACAAAAATAATTAAACAATCAGAGCTTTTTTCGTCAGCAGATCGGTTTGACGGCCATGTTGAGCTGGTTAGATGAAGAGCTGCAGGCTCTTCCTGAATATTCTGTGTGAGCCACATGCTGAATTTACCACGAATGCTCGCCACATGGCCTGTCAACAGTAATGGTAAATGGGCTTCACTTACGTAGCGCTCTTCAACCTCAAAGGTTCCCAAAGCAGCTTTACAGATCTGGTGTCATTCACCCATTCACACACCGATGGTGACCGAGCTGCCATGCAAGCTGCTGCACTCCATCGGGAGCAACTTAGGGTTCAGTGTCTTGCTCAAGGACACTTCGATATGTGAACGGGGGGTGGGTGGGGGGGTAGTCAGCTAGAGAGCAGCTTGAGCAGACTTTACAATCAAATGTAGTAAACAAGACATAATACGCAAAAACAAAGGTTATGACCTTTTAATATTCCCATCACTCCCTTACCTCTCCCTCACCTTTTCCCTCTATTGCTCTGCTGGTATTCCTCATTCCTTCCTGTTCATGTAACTCTCTATACTATCTGTCTTTTCATTTACCTCTCTCTCTCTCTCTCTGTGTCCCATGTTATCTGACCTGAGTGCAAATCTGCTGGGATAATCTCTCTCTCTCTCTCTCTCTCTCTTTCCATTTCCTACCTTTCCCTTTCTCCCACCTAATCTCCCTCTCTCCTCTCAGATTAAAAAAGAGAGGGGGATGAGACAAAGAAAGACAGTTGCAGGGATGCAGTCTGTGAGAGAGAGAGAAAAAAAAAACCCACACTCACGCAGAGATTTGAAGTGGAAGTAATGGATGGAGAAGTGATGGACAAGTAAGCTAGCACAGAAGAGGAGAAAGTCACAAAATGTAGAGGTAGTGTGGAATGGAGGGATGTAAAGAGAAAGAGTTAAAAAAGACAGTGAGAGAAAGTGTGAGGAGGGGGTGCCTTGGCAAGGTGGAAGTGATTTCACCATCCTCTCTTTTTTTTTTTTTTTTTTTTGCCACAGAAACAACTCTATGTATTTGCAAGTTGGGGGGTAGGGGGTCAGGGTGAGAACAGGGTCAGCCAGAAGCAACACCCCTGGAAGAGGTCGGGGGTTTCTGTGTCTAGTTCAAGGACAAACCAACACGTCGCAGGGATGTCACATATATTGATGGCTTTTGGCCAGTGCGCCCGGGTCAATGATGAGGTTCGAAAGGTTTTTCTGAAGTTCACGTTCGAGACTTTATGTGTTGCTCTTGTACCTGCAATTGGATTTAAGACACATAAAAAATAAAAATAAAACCCTAGTGCCACAAAAACAAAACAAAATGGAAATTTCTGAGTGGAGACAGCTGGCTGATGTTTTGAAATAATAAATACAGCAGTCAATTAAAATGTTACGAAATAAATTCAACTTGTGCAAACTGCAATACATTGTCACAAAATAGCACTGCCAGCCCCCATTCACATATCTTATTTGATTAACACCACTAACGGCTCTGTAATACCACTACGACTTTGCAAGTTAAAAGTTAAAGCCCCTATGTAGTAACTTTTTATGCAGTAACAAAAATATTAAGAATTATCGTGCCCTCAGATTCCTTGAGGTGGCAGCAGTGTGCTGTCTGTGACTACCACAAGGAGTCGCCACAGGCAGAATTCTTAAAATCCAACACACGTAGGCTTTAAATGGAAAGCAGACAAAATGAGACACAACTAAATAAAAAAGAGAAGATATTAAGAAAACCCCCCAAAATATGAGGTTGCTGCCTAGTCAAAGCCAATACAAATGAAATAAACTAAATGACTTAATAATGCAAACGTAGCAAATGTAGTTAACTAATGTAATAGCAGCATGTAATGTTCCTATGTTTTGTATGTTTTCCACATATTATTGCATTTAATTTGCATTTCTTTGGCCAATTTTCTGGAAATGTAGTTTAAAAAAAAAAACGTGACTAAAGATGCTCGATATACGTAGAAAATAATGGTGGTATTAAGAAAATCTTTACCCTCGAGGATATCTACAATAACAGAATGAAGATGACCATTGTGTTTCAGTGATGAGAGGTTTTTTATTTTTGAAAAAGTGAACTCAGCATGCCTGAGGGCAGCACTTCCCACAAGCATCTGTTTAGCGCTATTAGCTGAAATCCGAGGTGGCCGGTGGATACAGTGCCTAACACACGAACAGATACCCGGAGCAGTTGGAGTGAGGGATTGCGGGGAGGGGTGAAGGTCAACTCTTGTTAACAATGAGTCCATTGATTCCAAGTCCCCATGCCTCTTCTCAATCCTTCATTCTCCTTTTTTTTATTCTCCTTTCACTGCCTTTAATGTTTTACGCCCCAGACGCTTGATGATAATGGGTAGATTTTCAGTTCACTTTAATTTTTTTTTTTTTTGTATGTAAAATGTCTCCTTAGCCCAGCTTACTATTTTGTTCTCTCTTTTTTTCCGCCTGTTATCAGCCCAACTCCTCCTTCCTGTTCAGGTAGCGACTTTCAACTGGCGCACAAACACAAAGGGCCAATTGTACATTGTGTGCATGTGGGCTCTTCCTGCGTCAGTGTGTCGAGAGATCCATTTGCGGCGCGCATGTTCCTCTGCAGCTTTTATGTGTGAACATCTATGATAAAATGCTTGAGAGAGGAGGGAGGGAAAAGAGGCGGATATGAGGGATGGCTTAGGCTGTACACTTAGCCATTAAATCATGTTGTGAATTTAAAAAACCCCCAAAACAAATGGAGAGCACTTCAGTTTGACTGTATGTATAGATACCAGTTAGGATGTATGTAGGGTAATGGGTAATGTCACGATAATGGCATGAAAGAAAGAAAAAATGCATTATTTCTATTGTCCACTATCAGATTTTACCCTCTGATTCCTGCAGCTCTCTCCATGTCACTGAAATAAGCACCTGATTCATAAATGGGATATCACGAGAAGATTAAAGAGTCCTGTAAACTGTGTTAGTAACTGGAGTATGGCGCGCACACAATGAACAAAAATGGGCCAAAATGACTGTATTACAGAAAAGGTTCATCACTGGGAAAGAGGATACTAAAAAATTAGAGGACAGAATACATGAAAGAGGCAGAGCAAGACAAAGGCACCAGAGCATAGCTGGAGTCGGATTGCCCACCTAGAAGCCAAGCCTGGCAGTGAGAGTGGTAAAATAAATAAATAAATAAATAAAATGAGCAAAGGATGCTCTATTTGCCTAACACCAAATTAGCAAATGGACATAATTAGAAAACATTTTTAAAGACGAAACAATGAATTCAACATTGTCTTCTAAGCTGAAAATTGTAATCAACTTTGAAACTAAGGTGACAGACGTCTCCAAATGGCGCTAATTAATACAATAAAATATTAAATTAAATTATTAAATTATTTGGTCATTTTGACCATTACATGTTGCTAACAATGTGTAATTTAAAGGTTCCTTTAAGAAAATGTGTGTCTCTAACTAACCAATCACGGTTAGTTAGCAGAAGTGTATTGATTTCTTCTGAGATTTTTGGTGGTGAAAGGGGACATTTGGTTGTTCTGACTTGTGACAGTTTAACGTTGGTTGTAGTAAACCACAATAGTGTTTTAGCACAACCAAATAGAGCACTCCACAACAGTCTTAATTTGTCATTTAGTTGGAAGAGTTCTTCAATAATATAAGAAATGTGAGAAGAGTGTGGAATTTCTAATAGCTTTATTTTTTAAAACAGATGTTTACTTTTTATGGATTTGTAACACTGGGCATATCATTTTTCCTGTATGTGTTGAATATTCGTGTGAATATTCGGATTTCAGATCCGTTGCGGCCCTTTTAAATTCATGCAGTAAAAAAGTTTTAAAAAAGTAGCAGTCCTCTCCAGCCTAAACACCATCACTTTCTCACTTGACCTGTGCCATTCTATTTCTTGCCATCGCCGAATTGTGTACCAATTGCACCAAAGTGTCAAACTGAAATCCTTTAATGCCCTTGAACTGGCATTTGAATTTGCCAAGATTTTGGGCCATTCCAGAAGTATTTGTCCTATCTCATCATGCTGAAACAGAAACGAAATGACTGTCAGCAGTCACGATTAACTTGGTGAAAACATAAACAAATAAATAAAATAAAAAATATATCCCATATGTCTATGAAATAAACAGACTGGCCAATGTCCTCACTCTGAAGGTGAAAAAACTTTGACCATGAGATACTGCTTGACAGACTAGAAAAGTAGGTGGAACCTTCTGGCACTGTGCTGAATTGGTTCAAATCATATTTACAAGATAGGGACTACTTTGTGTCAATTGGTAATTATGAATATGAGTGAACAAAAATTACATGTCGAGTTCCTCAAGGGTCCATTCTCAGGCCTCTTCTATTCAACATCTACATGCTCCCCCTTGCTCAGATTACGGAATATTATAATCTCTCCCATACTTATGCAGATGATACACAACTCTACATAGCAGTGTCACCACATGACCAGTGTCCCTTACATTTGCTTAATATGTGTATTAAATGAGTGGATGTGCCAGAATGTTCTACAATTGAACACAGAAAAAAAAACTGACCCCAGAGAAGAAAGATCAAAAATCAGTGCTTGCACCTTGAATCCATGTTGCTAAAATGTACAAATCAAGCCAGACTTGGTACTACATTTCAACACACACATAAAGACAATGAGAAAATCAGCCCACTACCACCTTAAAAACATAGCAAGAATGAAAGGATTTCTGTCTAAAACAAGATACAGAAAAGCTTGTTCACGCATTTATTTTCAGCTGGCTATATAGACTAGTGTAATGGTGTCTTCACAGGTCTTAGTCAAAAATCAATCAGACAGCTGCAGCTCATCCTGAATGCTGCTGCCAGGGTCCTCACTAACACAGAGAAAGTGGAGCACATTACACCGGTCCTTAAATCACTGCACTGGCTTCCCGTGTGTCACCGGATAGATTTTAAAATCCTATTACTTGTCCATAAAGCGCTAAATTGTCTCGGGCCTAAATACATCTCTGATTTACTAGTACTACGTTACGAAGCATCCAGACCCCTCAGGTCACAAGCAAGCAAGGTGAGGCAACTTTCTTTCTTCTTTTTTAGTTTCTATGTTCCCCACCTGTGGAATAAGCTTCCTGAATATCTGAGGTCTGCTAAAAATGTCCGCTCATTTAAATCCAGGGGCTCAAAACACTATTGTTTACTGCGGCTTTGAAATAAAGTGATATATAACTTCTTCTGTAACTATTTATTTGCTTGCTCTTTGTTTTTGTCTTTTAAATGCAATTTTAATGTTTTCTTAATGTCTTATTTTTAGATATAAATACAGCACCATTTGCCTTACTTTCTGCCCCACTACATAAAAGACATCACACTGTCTCCAGTGGCACGAAATGATTGCATTGGACGGAAATAGTGAGGTATGAAATTGTCCAACATGGGTGTAATTCCTGGGAATACTGGGCTGAAAACATATCACGAGCACTGGGTTTGTCTACTTCTAATAGGTGTGGGTAGAGTGTAACTGGTTGCCCATCTCCTTGGACATGTGACTGGATTGGACACTTTTGGTGGTCCAGCTGTTATTTGATACAGTGACAGCGATGCTCGTCACCAGCTTGACGGACACTGATACAATCAGAATGCTTATTAAAAATATTAAAAGACAAACTGGTTTGTTTCTGATTGAGAAATAATCAGTTATTAAAGAGTCACAGTAAAAAAAGAGAGAGAAAGGGTGAAAAAGAAAGGGATGCTTCATGGCTGTTCTATATTTTCTTGGGTTTCAGGCCAAAAATAAACTTGAATAATTTCATCTACTCATCTGTTTGAAATCCCCATTACTTTTCTGTACAGCAAATCACTGAGTGAGTGTGTGTGTGTGTGTGTGCGTGTGTGTGTGCATGTGTGCATGTGTGAATATTCTATTATTACCATAAAGCATATCCCTTCCAGGCTAAAATGGATCATTTGCATATGTGGCAGAATCCCCAGAGACCTAGGTGGAATACCTAGCTAATCTGTGATACAAAATACCTTTAGAGGAACATTAACTGATTTTTAACAAATTGGTTATTGGGACTCGAGCTAACGGATGAATATGATCACTTTGGCAACTCTCGGAATGACCTACCGGTAGTGTTTCATGACCGCTGTCACAAAAGAAGGATAAAGGATCTATGCATCTTTATTTTTTCTAAAAGAGGAAAAAGACTAATTGTCTTCCTAGACAGGAAATCATTTGACTGTGTTTCTTTCATTTACAGGATTTCACGGACACCAAGCTACCTTGAGCTAGAATCCCGAAACTTTTTTTTATTGGATTCAAGTTTTATTAGATTAAACTTAAATATTTGTGGATTTCCTGGCTTTAAAAAAACACTTTCTGGGCCCCTATTCTGACTTGGAATGAAGACTCCCCATCCATTGAGGTTTCAGTGAATTCGATGACACAGGTTCATTGACACCTGACAAGAGAGGCAGCAAAGATTCCATGGTGGAATTCCCTCTTCTTCTTTTTTTTAACTCTATGTAAGAGAATTATCAGTGCTTTCAGCATCATAGAGAACTATAGACAGAATCCCATGGGATCTTGATATACCAAGGTTAGAAGGGCATGCCTTTCAGGTATTAACTAATTAAACGCAGAGCAATTTTTACCCTTATTTCTGGGCTCAACATGTCAGCCAGACGTTCCATGCATTTCTCTTACGTACATAGTATAGTAAGTAAAAGTAAATGATATCACTTATATCGCGCTTTTCAACCTTCACGGTTCCCAAAGCGCTTTACGGCTAAGTCTCATTTACCCATTCGCTCACACATTCACCGATGGCCGACCCCGGGTTCAGTGTCTTGCTCAAGGACACTTCGACATGACGGGGGGAGCCGGGGATCGAACCTCCCCTGCGGCAGTGCTAACCACTGCGCCACCATGCCACCCAGTCTTAATATGAATTGATTTTACTTTACTTTGCTACAGTACATCAGTTCTGGTACTAAAGAGTATTAAGAAATGACATTAGCGTGTACAAATAAACACTGTCAGCTCCTCCAGCGTTGCAGGTGGTGGGCCACTCAAAATAGCATCTCATTTGACAACTCACCAAAATGGAAATTGCCCACAGAATGGTGGTCATGCATATGCCTGTGCAAAACTAATCAAGATTTATTGCTGAAGGAATGACCCTGGGTCATATTTGATTTGATGTTGATTCAACAGATCTCTCTCTCCTTCCCCTTTTGCTTTCAGTACAGTGTGCGCATGTGTGTGAGGGTGATGAGCAACAGGTGGTGCCTCATGATTGGTCCGTTTTGAAGGGATGCTGCCTTCTGGATTGGACAAGCTGATGACATCATTCTGTTAAAACCCCAGCTGATAGCAAGCCGAGGCCTAAGTTCAACATCCCCAGGATATCGTTCCGTTATCTGGCTTCATTAAGCCTAACAACCGCGATCCCGTGGTTATCAACTCGGTACGTCAACCCAGGGTTTCCCCCTGACCAATCGCAAACATGGACACGTCTACTGGCGGCAGAGCGAGCCCCACGGAATCTTCTATGATTGGCGATACCGTTTTCCAAGAGTACTGAGTCAGCAGGCGATGCTTTTATACGAGTTGATCTGATATCTCGAACATCTGCTCGGGAGCAGGTTAGGTTTGCAGCATAAGTGGTGACCATGGCGATGTACCCCCGGTAGGAAGCAAACCACCGTCGTAACCCTGAAAACACAGGGTTAAAACTGTTTACCTCGCTAGCCTCAAATCCACTGTAAATATGGATCACTAATAGTAGCAGCTCAGTAGGAATGAGAAGCCCTTTTTTTGTTATTGCTTGTTATTGAACTTTTGTTTGTTGTTTTGGGCAATGCTCACCTCTGAGGTTTATAATAATCTTCCAGTGTCCAATGCACAATATTCAGTTCATTACTTGCCATTTAACTATTTATGGTAGCAGAAATTAAGCTTATGCTTTCCTTTTTAGCGAATCAAGGTTATTTTTCCATGACTAAAGAGGTGAACAGTTCAGAAGCAGAGATGAAATGGAAAAAAATATCAACCACTGATGGTGAATATAAGGGGATGAGGACTTCAAAAGAATAATAATGGGGTCATATTGCACTTGTTTTCCTCTGCTTCTTACCCTTTCTCAATGTGAGTCTCACTCACTCTTGTTGTTGTCTGATTCTTCTTCATTCAGTTCATCATCCAGAAAAGTAAAACATAAACTTACTCCCCTCTAAGAAGCATAAGCAAGTCCATTTATTTCCCACACAAGCTGCACATCAACCACTGAATTGTACTGCTTATGTGAGGAAAGTAAGGATTACAACATTATTAGAGAATGCCAGAAAAGCAAATCAAATTCACAGGAGCAAAATAATGCATATTCTGTGCAATGTGATGCGTAATTATATATATGTGTTGTGAAAACATACCAGAAATATTCAGCATAAGCGGCATGAAAATGGTAGACAGTGTACTCAGTAGGCGCCTCGGTGGAGCCACAGCAAGAAGAAGAAATGTAAGGTAATGGGAGTGAGATGGAGAGAGGCAGCAACTGCAACTGACAGGTGAGACTGAAAAGATAAGACTCGAGGAGGGAAAGGAAGATGGAATAAAGTGCCGCTGCAAAGACAAAGAGCGACTGCGATTCTTTCCTTCTCATCGAAGACGAATGTGTTGCCACATCGCAATATATATACATTTTTTTAATAGAGATAGGTTAGTTAACCGCCCAGAGCGTACAGCGAGCACAGCCAAAGAGCCGAGGCTGTGTAAAAATTGCACATTTGTTATTATTGTCGAAAATGGTGAGAGGCCAGAATGGAAGGTGAACCACATCCATTTTATCTGGTAGAGACTCAAGAGTCATTTGGACCCTGGAAGGGTGGGAATTTCAGGCCTTGCCAACTCCGATCTAATTTGGTTTGGTAAGACTGGAATTGGCAAGTGCCACTGTGACACATGTACACATGTATAGTAAAATGATTCATGACACTGGGATCAAGCAAATGACAAAAATGCATGTCCAAGATTGGGCCTGAAAATATTATTGGATTACATCAAATCAATAAGATATTCAGAAAATGTTGTTTTTTCCTCTGCAGTTTCTTTTGTGTGAAACCATTCCATTAAAAAAAGAGGGGAAAAAATGTACATTCGGGGGGGGGGGGCTCATTCACAGTCTAACTCCTCTCTGCCTCGAGCGTGCACACTAATATTTACTGTGAATAACCATATTAAGGTAATGACTTTCTAACCATTCACATAATTTGCGGGAACCCGTCTAGCTCGCAGATTCCGGACTTCCCTAATAAGTCAAATTTACATGATTTGTTTAACAAGTCGAGTTAATGTTCACAAGGATGTAAAGTATTTTGCTGCCCACAAAAAAATTACTTCTCTTTCATTTCAGACACTTCAGATTCAGTTCACTCTGCAGCCTTTGTGTCTCATGTGGAGAATCAAAACACCAAACTCGACTTGATTTGAGACTTGAGGCCATACCAGCTTGGGAGACTTGACTTGGTGATTCAAACATGGAAAAAATGCAATATTGTGTGTAGTTTTTGCCTTTTTGGAGCTCTGCCAAACTGTCACAAATGGGTCATAACCAGAATGGGCGCAAAGTCTGCACACCTGCAGTTGCAGTCGCCGGCACCAGAATAGTCAAAACATAAAGAAATCAACTTACTCCACTCTAAGAATCATTTGGAGTGCGAAGGTATGTTAATGTATGCAACAACATGAAAGAAATGCATTAAGCAAACAACGATAATATAACTACATATGATATTGTATTAGCGTAATACAGACAAAAGAAAAATGCATTTGAGCAGTGTGTGTTTTGGTATATTTAACTTGAGGAAAAACACATTTGGTCAATGTAATATAAATATGTTAATCTTTTAAAGGGGACCTATTATGCACATTTCCAGCTCTATATTTTCATTTTGTGATTCCACTAGAGTAGCTTTGCATGATTCACAGTTCAAAAAAAGTCCTGATTTGTCTTCTCCTGGCCCTTCATGCGGCCCCTCAGTTCACCCTCTGTCTGAAACAAGCTGTTTGAGCTCCTGTCTCCCTAGAAGCCCACTTTCTTCTGATTGGTTACAAGTTCCGTAAGGCAAACTGTGAACCTAACGTTACTAAGCAACGTTGACGTAAACATTAACATCTGGTCTGTGCCTGGAGCAGAGATACCATATAAGGACATCCGTGCCTATCTGACATCAGATAAAAAAACTGAAACTGAGCTTTTGACTCACAGAGATTACTTTTACGTACATTTACCTCTTTATTTGGCAACTTTGGCAACATTTAGTATGAATGTCCGACATTGTAAAATTATGTATATACAGTGCTTAACAAATTTATTAGACCACCTGTCATAAAAACGAGAAAACACAAATATTTTAGAAATCTGTCAAAAATTTGTTTCAAACTAACACTTGCATTGTTCGATCAATTTGAACTAATTTGCCCATGCCGTGTCCACAAATGGAATCCCATACCATAATGGAATCTCCACCGTGTTTCACTGTGGGTGCAATGCATCTAGCATCAAAACGTTCTCCAGCTTTTCTGCAGACATAAACACGACGATGCTGACTGAAGAGTTCAAACTTGGACTCGTCCGTCCAGAGTACCTTCTTCCAGTCATCTACAGTCCAGTGTTTGTGCTCCCTGGCAAATTTGGATGTTTGCAGGAATCAATAATGGCTTCTTAGCAGCTATTCTTCCCTTTGAGCCTTGTTCCTTCAGTCGTCTGCTTATGGTCATTCTGGAGACTTTATCAGCTTCTGATCTAGACGCATTAATTTCTGCCTGAAGATCAGCAGTGGTCTTCCTTCTGTCTCTAGTACTTAAAATCTTGAGGTGCCTGACATCTGCTTCACTTAGCTTTCGTTTTCGGCCTCTTCCATGGCGCATTTTGTAAGTACCAGTCTCTGCAATCGAGTCCAAGGCATACTTGACCACACTGTGAGAACACTTTATGTCTTGCCCTATTTGTCTCAAAGACCATCCAGCATCATGAAGTGCTTTAATTCGGACTCTTTCTTTCTCAGTGAGTTCCATACGCTTCACCATTTGGAACAGGAGTGAGGAATTTCAAACTGAATTCACGTCAAATTTGAGCCAGCACACTGGAATTCTCTGAGAAGTCAGAAATTAATCAAGAATAACATACAACCACTAAAATATTTTTTGCTGTTCAGGAATGCAAGTAAATAACTGTAATTTGGCATCTCAATCAAAAAAGAATAATGTGCTTTACTATTTTTTTCTGCTGTTTTGTAAATTTGAAAATTTATGGATAACAACAATAATTATATTTTAGCATTAAATATATCATTTTGATTAAAGAGCTTGGCTTGCACATACTGGTGGATTAACCATTACAGAAACATAAAAAATATTTTGGTCATCAGCAATACTGTTAATTTAGGGCAGCAAACACCTTACACTGGGTGGTGGTCTAATAAATTTGTTAAGCACTGTATATATATGACAGAAAATAAGGAAAAGCATAATAGCTCCTCTTTAAGAAATAATGTATGTAATTAATGTGATATAGTTACAGTTGACTGTAGAAAAATCACATTAGATCGATGCATAGCTAAGTTTTAGTTTGAGGAAAATTGTAATGTTTTTGATAGAAACAATGTAATTACATCCGCCACAAACACGGTAATATACTGCTATATTTATGTAATACCTGGAAATTTACCACATGATTAGAATACGTTCAACTGATGAGGTTTGTATACTGCAAACAGTCAGAATTCATACAACTCACATTACATTCTTTGTCCTGCCAAAGGGGTGCAGAAGGTGGAGCACTTAGAGCAGGTGCGTAGGTTAACACCTGGAACCATAGTGACCTTGGCACTTGAGTGCTTTTTATCGACTGGAACAAAAACATACAGTATCATACATCATGACAAAAATATAATAATAACAATTTGTAATCCCATATTTGCCATTGTGGAAGTAAAAGAAAAAATGCCTGACAATCATTGAATGCTGAGCAACTCCCATCATCCCCTGGCACACACACACACACACACACACACACACTCTGCTGTCAGAGTCCTTCAGCGGAAACAGCTTTTCCTCAAGAGCTGCCTTCCAAAAACACTTGACAAGAACAGAAATTGGCAATTCATTCCTTTACTTGTTAATTTTTTTTCCTGCTTTTTTTTTTTTTTTTTTTTAATCGATCGCAATCACTTGTTCCCTGCACGTGTTCAAATTACAGAGCGTGTTTTTGTCTTCTTTTTTTTTCTTCTTCTTCTTCTCCTCCAACTGCGAGAAGAATAGCCTAATCAAGGCAAATTGGAGATAATTCTCACTCTTTAACGGGGGATTTAGAGAGAGAGAGAGAGAGAGGCAGAAAGAACAATTTCGACAAAAATGAACGGGATAGATGACGAATACGCATTGAATGGGGAATGACTGAGAGGAAGATAGACAATGCTGAGCAGTGATCCAGTGAGAAATACAAAAGACACAGATGGAGACACAGCGAGAGGGTTTGAGTGGAACCTACCAACTTGTTGAGTGGTCTAGCGGTGGAATGGCACCAGTCCGCTGCCAAGTTCTGTCATCCCCTTGTGCGCTTCCAAAACTGAGGACGGAAAGGACAAGGAAATGCATAAAATCAGTAAGAATGGCTGACCAGGCCCAGACGCAAGCATTAACTGCCTTCCTGTAGGCTTGTCTGTGTGCTCGGGAGTGACAGAGCAAATTCACGTGGCAACATTTCATGTGAACTAAATGCGATTACTGATCGCTAAGTGGGAGCAGACCAGACTTTTAAGGAAACACACTGCATAGTGTCAACAATGAAAATCAGATCTGGTCTGGTCAGTGTGGTACACCTGACTCAGTGTGACGGAGGTTCTCCCTCGAATAAAACTGATCCTTATTCCAAAATTCTTGGTATATATATATATATATATATAAGAGTAGGCTTAAAACTTTGCTTATAGTCAGGGCTGGCTCAGGCCTGCCTGGACCAGCCCCTAGTTATGCTGCTATAGGCCGAGACTGCTGAGGGACGTCCCACGATGCACTGAGCTTTCCTCCTCTCCCTCTTCATCTTTTCACATTCATGTCCCTCCAATGCACGTTGCTAACTTCAGTCTTCCCCAGAGTTTCCTTGTGCTTTCTCGTCTTGCAGTTTCCTGTGGATCGTGGTCCTGGTATGCCTAACTTGAGACCATCTTGCGATGGGATAACACCAGCCGTGACACTCGCCAAGTCCCTACTTCCCATCAAAATCTGTCCACAGACAGACAGACAAACATGTAAACCTCTGGCAAAGTAGTCAAAAACCCCTTCTGTGGTAGCTCCAGTTACAGTAGGTGTCTCCAGGACACACACACACACACATACTCACAATACCAATAACAAAAGTAAAAAGTAAAAAGTATTTGATTCAACAACGCATTGAAGTTTGAAAGGAGCTGGACAGGAAACAAAACAAATTTGTCTTCATACTCAACGCCAACAACCACAGTCAACCATACAAACAGGATCATTAGGGGGGAGATGGGGGCTTATTTAATCGCGTTAGAGGTGTAAAATGATTACTGCCGTGATCACAGTATTAGCAAGAGTAGCATTACACGGAGAGCACCGCTCATGGGAAATTGTGCAGATTGCAGACGCAGTATTGCATTATTGGCATGTTTTTGAACAGTGATTTAGTTTGCAAGGAAAATAAACAAATAAATGGCGAATAAAACGTTGTTGAGGAATTTGCTTGCTCAAGGCAAACTCAGTAAAACATGGCGTGTGTGTGTGTGTGTGTTTTGAAAACAGTTTTCTTTGTCCCATTTCCTGGGAGAGAGTTTATTTCTTTCACACTGACCTTATTTGTTTCGACTCTTAAACAATGTGTCTGATTACTTCTGATAAAAAATTTTTTTTTTAAAAATCATGAAGAAGAAAATGTCAATAACACAAAGGAGGAAAGGAGGCTGAAATGTGTCCTGAGGAAAAAACACTACTTCCTGATACAGTAGCGCTCTGTGTCCAGTTTCCTCTTCATACTGGCCACTAATGAATGTGTATGAATATTACATTTTTTCATGAATTTCTATAATGTTTGAGTTTGAGGACACTTGTCCACCTCAAGGTTAAACACATATGAGGCGATGGAGATTGTGTCCACCTCTGAGCGTGGCCTAAGGCTCATCATGTAGCAGCCATTTTTGGCACACTGATTAGAGCAACAAGGGAAACAGGGTGTGGCTGACGGAGAGAGAAAAGGCACAGGAGATAAAGACTAATGTCTTCATAGTGACCAAATACTAAACTCACAGAGTCAAACTGCGTGACGGGAGACGTCCAACTCTTCAATGTGACATTGAGCTAATCAGATTTGAAGGAGGAAAGTGTTTGATAAACAAATTGCTGCGCCCCCCCCCCCCCCCCCCCCCCCTTTCTATATTGCTCCCCCACTCTCTTGCTAATCAGTAGAAGGGCTTTGAGAGTGCAGAGAGGGATACGTATTTACTCGCTAATTCATGTCAACAGCCAAATCTACTCCACAACGACAAATAAACAACTATTTACCCCATAACCACGCTTCACATGGAAAAGCCAACTCCTTCACAAAGAGCCACAGAGCGTATTAGCGGCGAGGCACCGGTTAATGCGGTTAAGATGCTTGTATGTGAGCAGGCGTTTGATATTAAACTGACTGGATATTTCTTTATTTAAAAGACTGTAGAAGAGAAGTTTGTGTCAAGTGGGGATCTGAGACTGCGATGAAACTGGCAGCTCGACGGTGATCAATATGAATAACTAATGATCAACAAGTCCCTTATAAACATGTAAATGTGATGGTCAGAACCTCAAGTTGTCGATAAACCGGTCACCAGACGAGACCTTGCATAGGCCTGCAACACTTCCTACGCAGAGGGGCAAGCTTAAAGCTACAGTAGGCAATATTATTGAATTATAATTTTGGTTGAAATAACTAATTTGGACCATTGTATGTCATTAGCAATATTGAAATGAAGGGCACTTTTTAAAAATAATGTGTCTGTGAGCACCCTTCCCTTTTGGATTTAGACCTGGACCAGGTCTGAATCAAACAACCGATCAAGGTTAGCTAGCGACGTAACTGGCCGATCACAGCGTCTCTGTACAAACAAGGGCTTCTGTGTCTTGATTTCCTCTCTTCCAACCGTTCTGATTCACACTCGCAATCCAGAAAGGTGGAAGCTTCTGTGGAACGCCCTTGTTTTGTACGGAGGCGATGTGATTGGCCAGTTACTTCGCTGGCTAACCGGACCAGACCTGGTCCACTTTTTTAAAAAAGATTTAATACAAGGGACACACTTTTTTAAAGGAGCCCTTCAATTAAAGATTAAAATAATATGGTGGCATGCAATGTTCAAAATGAGTTATTTATACCAAAATTATAATTCAATAATATTGCCTGCTGTAGCTTTAATTACAAATGTTATGCAGTTTTATCCTGTGATAAATATAATTTATCAGGAAGTACAACCGGTGTAATGAATGATGAAACACTGTAAACTGGACCATTTTAACTTGTAGAGGAGATATGCTCCTCACATCATGTGGGCTTGTCTTTAAAAGTGTTTTTACACTGCATGTTCTCTTCCCCCCCAAGGCCCTGCCGGGCAAAAGACAAGAAAAAAAAGAAAAAAGAAAAAAACCCCTCAGAACTTGATGTTGATTATCAGAGTTTTCAACTTTTGATTCGTCCCAACTGCTTGCACGTCATTCATCTTGCAGCTTGTGAGAAAACTGAGAACACTCTTCCTTTTTTTTTTTTTTTTTAATGGTATCATTATCTTGCAACCCACTGCTGTTCTCCGGCAGTGCCGCCGCCGCCACGGCGCGGAGACAAGAAGGGGCTTTAGAGCTCCCTCTTGCATACCAGAAATATTATGCGAGTATTTGCCGCTCTATCCTTAACATGATTGGACAAGTCATCGTAAAACTTGATGGATGTCTGTGACTGAAGGGTCTTTAGGGGTCACTGAGGCAAGAGTTTCCAGTACACCATGAGCTGACTTGGTCTGCTATACATCTTGAAATGGTAGAGCTTCGATGAGGAGTCCAAAGAGCATCTGGTCGGCCCTGCAGTGTTTGCAGTGATAATAAGACGTGTCAGCCTCTCACCTCTCCACCTCTCTAATATATGACACCTGCATCACCTTACAGCTCGCCTACGCTGCAGCCAAAATATCAGTCCATCTGTCTGTCAATTGAGCTAACATTTTCGAACAGCAGTTCAGTTGCTGTCAAGCAAGTCAAACTTTCCAGTCTAGAGATTATTCCAATTAAAGAGGACATATTATGTTTTTCCTTATTTTCTGTCATATATATAATGTTACAATGTCGGATATTCATACTAAACGTTGCCAAAGTTGCCAAATAATGAGGCAAACGTATGTAAAAGTAATCCCTGTGAGTCAAAAGCTCAGGCTTCAGACTGCTCTGAACGCCCAGTTTCAGTTTTTTCAATGATGTCAGATAGGCACGGATGTCCTTATATGGTATCTCTGCTCCAGGCACAGACGAGATGTTTATGTTTACGTCAACGTCGCTTAGTAACGTTAGGTTCACAGTTTGCCTTTGGAAATTCCTCCAAAGACTTCCGGAACTTGGTCGGCCAATCAGAAGAAAGTGGGCTGGAAATGAGCATAATAGGTCCCCTTTAAGAGAAATGCTATACAATGATAATTTAGAATAAAGTGTGTTTGCGTTTGTTTCAAAGTTGCACAAAGAAATAGCTTTTTTTCCCAGTTTGGTGTGCAAGAACTTGACTGGCCTGCACCGAGTTCCTGACATCAACCCCAATCCGACACATTGGGGATGGAACTGGAACGCCAACTGCGAGCCAGGCCTTATCGCCCAACACCAGCAGGCTGAATGGGAGCAAATCCCTGCAGCCAGGTCCCAACATCTGGTGGAAAGCATGAAACCGGAGGAAGGGGATGGCTGTTATAGCAGCAGTTTAACACCCATGATTTGGGAATGACAACACTCGTATATGGCCGAGAAAAAAAACAAAAAACAAAAAACCTCGAACCCAACTTACATAAATTCAAATGTCTGCGTGGACGACCAGGACAACTTTACAAACCGAGAAAATGTCTGCGTATCAGTATATCCATCTCAATTGTTGATACGTTTCTTTTCCTATACATCTCTCCGTCAGTAAATCCATTCATCTGTTTATCTGTGTGTCTCTCTTAGCTAGAGGCTTTTTCACTCTGCCAAGCACGGAGGATAACATTCTGCTCGTAGGAGGGCTGGCTGAGCCGCGCTGTTCCTTTTCCATATTTATGACTGAGAGGTGTGCAAGGAATTGCTTCCACACCACCTCCCACTTTATGTCTTCCTCTTCATCTTCCAACTAGCTATCCATCCATCTGTCCATCCTTCTATAGTACCTGCTGATTAGTGGTTATTCTTCCCCACTATGCTGAAAGTACATGTATGACAGTGAGTTGTTACAGTTTCAAACAAGCATCCCACCTTGTTCTCCCATGTCTTTCATAACCTGACAGGTTTTTTTTTGATCTACAACCCAGCATCCACAGCAATCCATTCCAAGTGAAGTTTTCCCATCTGTGTGCATCATTTTGCCTTTATCTCCATGGCTGATGCTGAGTGACCACTTCTGTGGCTTTTGTAGGAACCTGTTGTTTCTTCTCCTTTTTTTTCTGCTATTTCTCAACGCAAATGAAAGAGACATTAAACGCGGCAGGATAATAGATAATACATTTTTAAATCAACTTGACAAAGGGTGTGGCATAACACAAAATGGGCCGGGATTTACTGTCTAATCCCCTAAAACATGTTACAAATATTGGAAAGGGTCCAGTATAAATCTGTATAAATAATCCACAGGGCAATGCACATTGTTGTGTTGACTGACTGCTTGATTGCCCGACAAAATCAATATACAGTGAATGACAAAGCGAAAACAACTTAAAATATGCATGTTACATTTCATGCAAATCCGTGAAAACCAAGCCAAATTACGGGTCTCCCCATAATTGCCATGACTTATGATATGGTGTGTGACTATTTGACTGATGAGGTCGTAAAGCAGTCTGTATTTCGATGAATTTGGATTTGTGTGCATGGTGTCCCAAAAACATGCTCTCACTCCTTGAAAGCTGATGCAAGCTCCAGTAAAGTCACACCAGTAGTAATTTGTTCAAAACGCTTGAAAAGGACCTATGCTTGTGTCGATACAATCTCTGCTGCCGCGACGACGATTACTCCTCTCTTAAAGTGGCAATGATGGAAATAGTGTGACAATGGATCGTTGCATCTATTACTACTATTTTGTTTTTAGATATGAGGACTTGTTGAAATTGTCTGACTTGCTGTACTGTAGTTCTGTTCAGATTCGTAATAGTTTTACAGTATCAGGATTACAATGTGCCCAAAGTAACTAAATTTTGAATACTGTGTTTAAAACGTAAAACATAAAAAGATCTATATCTGATGGGATGTACTGTATATGAATATCTTGGTTAGAATGTTGATTTATTCTAGAGGACAGTTGATGATCTGGGATACTTTATAATCATATACACACGGGTTATTAAAAAAGTTTGGTTTTCTCTTCTGATTGGCTTGAGGGTTAATGACCAATCAAAGGAAAAGGGAAAAACAAACAAGAACACACCCCGTGCATAATCAAAGCTAGTGATAGCTACGGAAAGCAAAACACACTCTTTACATAATAAGATGGCAAGATGAAACACATCATCTTCTCAATCAAATGCAACAGACAAACAGTATAAGTTATAATTATGCCATTTAAAAACGCTTTTTTTTCCTCCTGCATTCAGACTCACACAGTATATAAGATTCAAACAGCTCCAAGAAAACGGTAAATAATGCATCGAGTCTGGGCAGGATTGAGACTGCACCAGCTGCCCCGGAGGCTACAGAATTTCTCTTGGAACAATATATGCCTACAATGTGAGCTTGTAAGATGCTTATGATACAGAAAGAGAGGTAGAGGTAATGTTGGGTAATTGTTGGATAAATTGAATCTAACATTGTCAAGAGTTAGTAAAAGTCACTTTCTTTTGTCATTGCAAAGCACACCGATTATTAAAAACATAAGATCAAAGCCCATGTTGTGGTAAGATTGGGTTGGGGGGTGGGTTTATGACTGAGGCGGCAAGTTCATTCGACCAGAATGACAAGCGACCAGTAGCAGCTGAGCAAAGGCTGCAGACCAGAGCACATCTCTGGAGGCCATAATTAAGACCGGATGAACCTAGGATAGTAGACAAGTCGAGTGGCAACATGCTCGATGAGCTGTAAATCCAGGAAAGCCATTAAAGTTTTCGACCACTAGCAACTAGGGATGGCTCTATAACACTTTTTCATGTCCGATACCGCAGATACCGATACCAAGCCGTTTTTTCCCCTCTCAAATCTAAAACTAACAACTCTACTGTAGTTTAGGCTGGTCCAGATCCAGTGATTTTGGCCAGTATTGGACTGATACCGATACGGACGAGGACAGGAGCACAAGCTTTTTTAGCTCATTCATCTGTAACAAAGTGTATTGTTACAGATTTCTCGGCTCTCATATAACCTGAAGCTTAACTTCTCTCCGAGGGCCGTGGATAGAAACTCTCCTTTTCACTGTGTGTGTGTGAGAGTGTGTCCGGTCAGTGGAGAACAACATGGAAGTTATGAGTATTTCCCTCTCTCCACGTTCCTCTTCCTCTGCCTTTCTCTCTCTCTCTCTCAAACTTGTCGAAAAGCGGCATCTCCTGGTGTGAAGTTGATTGTGATAATAGACGGTGATTGTCACAATGTATAACAATTTTTCAAAAAAGCCCTCTGCTGTAATTGTTCATCAGTGAGCAATAATTTTCGACTTGATTTGAAGCGGTTGGTGTGTCGCTGACCGAGATCAGTAGTGGAGAACTGAGGCAGGACACGGAAGTTTGAGCAAATCTCTAACAGATTGCAATCTTTGATGCCATTGGAGAGACACAGACGGATCGACTATCTTTATTTGACGTGTACTTTTTGTTTTTTTTAGTTTGGCCCATGCCCCATCCGCTAACGTGTGGCGGGGCTTATGACCTATACTGCAGCCAGCCACCAGGGGGAGCGATCGAGATGTTTTGGCTTCACTTTTGGGGAGCTGTCATGTCGTCCATCTTTGTATACAGTCTATGGTTTTTACCTGTAAAACTGGAGACCCGTTGTCATTTTATAATATTGTGTATCTAATATTCCCCACGTTACAACATTATAAATCGTAAAAAATGTTTTTGGCTGCCCATAATATTACATCTGCTGCTTTGACTAACCATGGCAACATGCATGATTAGTGTTGGTCTACCTGCTGCTTAAAGTTTATTTCATTTTTTAAAATTTAATTTACTCTGTTCATTTGATTTTGTTGCCTTGGTTACCACTTTGTTCATACACCAACATACACACACACAGTGAGCACATCTACACGCATGCGTGTAGAAATTCTACACACGAGACATACTCCAAAATCCACACGCCGACTCACGCGCACCCCAACCTCTGTGGTGAGAGAGGTGACTGCGTAATGGCGTCAAGGCAACAGCTACGGATGACCTCACATGACCCTTGAGGTTGTCATAGCAGCATAGGCCGTGTTCCCACAGCACCACACTGTTCCATTACTGAGCAACATCTTTTATTTATGAAACCTTCACTTTACAGGCTTGCTGTGTTTGTGTGTGTGTGAGAGAGAGAGCTTTTGTCTCTCAAAATGACAGCAAGTATGTGGATATAAGATTGTTTGTGCATGTGTGTGTGTGTCTGTCACATGTGTAAGGCTGCATGCAAAGGCTTGCGGCTATTTAAAAAGCGGAGCCCAGGCTAACAGGCGGGCTACACTGAACATGCAACGTATGCAGAGCGTTGCGAAGCGGATGCTGCGACACTACATTTCCACTGTAATCGATTAAACTAGCTACCCCGGGCTTTAGAGCAGCGCGTATACGCACTACAAGCGTAAAATAGGTCAGTGTTCTATTTATATTTTTTTACATGAGGTGTGTGTGGTCCTTTTCCACAGAAATGGGTCATAAAGTGTAGATTTTAACCCTCTGGACCCCATAGCGCCCCAGAGAGTCAGTTCTAAATTTCACTATAGTGCCCCGTCACTTTAAAACCATTCAAAGTGTCAAAAGACAGAAAATAAAGTCGGGAGCTTTGTATTGTAGATACTTCAAGTTGTCGTCAATAACTGGAACCGGAGATACACATCGTTGAGATCTGGGTGTTTTTCACGGATTTCCACTCAGTTTTCAAACCTAAGCGTTGCTGCGACTTTTCCACATGTAAATTCAGTAAATTTTTTCTTCTCATATAAGTCACCAAAGACACTACCACATACTACACATTGTTTGTTCTCATAATATTGCTGTGTGGGCTGACGCGTGGGACATTTCTCTTTTATTTTGAAAGCCTAGCGATATCCAGCTGAGGGTCTGTTTTGTTTGTCAGACTCTGAATGTCGACTCAGGAAGCAAAACGGAGAGAAATGTTGTGGATGACGAGTTTCTTTCAAAGAAAAAGTGTTTTGTGTGTGTGAGGAAGATATGATAAATTATGAAGTTATAGGAAATAAGTGTTTCAGTGCACTTTGTTGTTTTATCTGGTGGTTTTTCTAAAAAGCTGCACATGCCACAAGAGGAAGTTGTGTTTTTTAAAATGAAAACAACTTGTTGATTGTCAATTTCTTCATGTTTTTGAGATAAAGCTGCTTGTTTGGATTAAGTAAGAAAATCTTGTTTTGCTCGTGACACAGACGGCACGGCGTACGTGCGCAGCAGCTGTAGCCGGTAAAAAGAAGGGTCCACATACGTCATGTTACAACCTAGCCAGATTCCTGTGGGATGGATTCATGAGAGAGGTACGTGGATAGGTAAGGAGGGAGGGAGGTGAGCAGTGGAATGAAATGATTTCTATCAATTGTAATTTATGCACTTCGGAGCCTTAGCCGTATTGGGACAGTTTACTCTGGGACCTTAAACGTGTTCCGGTGCTGGAATGAATGGTCGCAGGCAGGGATTCATGTGAGTCAAGCCGGTGGTTTAGCTTTGATAATGACAAGATATTTCGATGCTGGCTCAAAGGCTTTTCCGCCATGACAAGAATACAGATCTAGGGGAAATTTGTCACTTTATTTGGAAACACAGGGGAAACATTTTGATTTTGAACATAGGAGAGGTGGGGGAGTTACACTAGTTCTGTAGATACTATATACTTAACACATAGCAACACAATCATTATGGGACATGCTCCTGGGTATTACAGTAATTACAATACTGTATATTGCATAGATATAATAATTATGAAAAGATGATGTTGTGAAAACACTTTCATAATGAATTGCTGATCTGACTTTTGCAGCTTTGGTTTCGCTTCAGCTTTAAATATCTTACTTACCTAAAGATACCTGAGATATTATATACTGTGCATATGTGTGTGTGTATGTGTGTTGGCGAGTCTGTGTGCGATAACCTTGTGTGTGTGTGTGTCTGCTCCCTGTCACTATCTTAGGCGCCTGCACTCTGAAGGAATAGCATCTGGTTTCGGCATCTGGAGACACACACACACACACACAGATTGGAAGTGTGTTTGATAGAGTCAGTGAGCAGACACCACGAAGGTTATCTGTGATCAGAGCCTGCAGTTACCGGCACACATGTCAACATACACACACGAGCACGCGATAAAGAGACAGGAGCGCGCTTTTAAGGATTAAGTGTCTCTCTCTCTCTCTCTCTCTCTCTCTCTCTCTCTCACACTCACACACACACACACACACACACACACACACACACACACACCTGTCACTTTGTTTCTCTCTGTCTTGTTTTCTCTTCCATGTCCACACATACAGGGCACGATAGAGCAGTAGATATGCACTGCACCATCAGCAAATCAGCAACCTCCAGCAGCCTGATAATCCAGACTGATGCTGTCCGTGTCTTCAGCGACTTCCATTCCATTCCATGGGCTAGGAGTTATCTATGTGATGATACACACAGTGTCCCATAAAGGGATACTACCAGCCAACCCCCCCCCTTTACAAATAAGCTCTATGGCTTAGTCACAACTCATTGTTCATGGGAGGATTGGTTCCTTTGTGTGGAGAAAGTTCAGCTATATTGGTAATAAAGGTTTGCATTATGATGATACATGGGTCTGATATTGATCTTTTATTAAAAGAAAATCTGGTCCAGAGCTCCAGACTATAACATTTCATCGTCACATAATGATAAAAAAAAAAAAAAGAATGTTTTGGACTACATAATAAACTTCAGACTCTGTGAGGGACCATAATAATCTCAGCGCTTATTGACTGTTACGGAGATGAAGTAAGATTCAAGTGGCTGTTTGACACAAGCAGTATTCTAAGGACAGTAGGGATTTTATGAACGTGGTTAAGTTCGATTGGACAGACACTTTGTCACTATTGTGACGCTGACGGTTTCCAACAGCCCGCCTCTCCCCATTCTCTCAGTCCTCACCTCCCTCCTTCAGTCCTCTTCTGGTTGTAAGCAGAGGTAAGTTGGCAAATGGGGTAATGGCATTGTGGACGGCAAATGTTTTCGTGCAGAATTAAAATTAGGATGGCTCTGGGATGTGTCTGTAAATGTCAATCAAAATAGAGTGCTGCAGGAATGAGTCCTAAAACCTGGAAATGAGTTAGCATTTTCATTCTTGGGTTTTTGGTTAGATGCCTGGAATACGCTTAAGAGAGTTCAACGTTTTGTTCTACGACATAAAATGCGTCAGTAGATACCCCCCACTTGAGAATTTTGGATCTTTTTACGTGTCTTTAAAAAGCTAACGCTAACAAGCGGTAAGTGTAAATGAGACTACAGAGGTTGTCGCAGACATTAAACGTCTTCATGCCGAACACGGAAAGTCATCTACTCACGAGTCCGCCTTCACAGCCTTGTTGTGTTTATACTCTATATCTATATCTATCTATATAGCCAAATATAATGTAGCCAAACATTATCTTACTTCTGGCGATTCCATTTACGCTTCAAAAATCCTAAAAGTGGTGTTCATTAGTGAAGATTATCTTGCTGAACAAAATGTGCTAGTATCATAAACTTTTGTTTTGTTTTGTTATTTTCTGCAGTAATCCAAAATCCCGTAGAGAAATTTGATGGGGAAACACCTGACTTCAACGCATGACTTACTTACCTCTGCAAAGACTCTCGGCTCCTTTGTCCGTCTGCCAGCCGCCTTTGACTCTCTGTAGCCTCTTTTTCCCCCATGTGAATCTCATTAGACTCTACAGTATCTCTCCATCTGTTGCACCGTCCCCATGGCCTTCTTTTGGTCTTATTTGATTTTTCTCTTGTTATCTTTAATTCTGTTTATCCGTGTGAGCCGTGGTTTAATAATTCAGCGTTTTATTTGTCCACACAAACATGTAGTGAAATGCGGCGTGCTTCACCGACCTAGTATTGATCTCCTATAATGTTGTTGGGCTCACGATCGGCAGTTTCAAAATGAAATCTTTATCCTATTATCTCACTAAATCAAGGTATCTTGTTATAACAACTTACTGATTTATCTCATGATTCTGTCTTGTATATATATATATATATATATATATATTGCCTGACAAGAACTACTGGGACCTCTCCGAAATTATATAGATTATTTATCCTTCAATGTAAACCCCAGATTGGAAGGGACACTGCTCGAGTTGTTAATCTGGGCAAACCAATTTATATTAATATGTGCGTTCACCTTTCTGATGAGCCTGGGGATAGAAGATTTTTGTCAGTTTGTCAGGGTTGAACTTATGGCTAAATGCTACAAACAACCACAGTATGTCCTCCAATGTCTAACAATCCCACCACAACCACAACTTCACTTCTCACTGCTTGGATTGGGAGCTCTCAGTACTCCATTGTTAAAGATACCCTCCAGACTTGTATTGAAACATACACTATATGGACGAAAGTATTGGGCCACTCCTCTTAATCATTGAATTCAGGTGTTTCATTCAGTCCCATTGCCACAGGTGTATAAAATCAAGCCACCTAGCCATGCAGTCTGCATTTACAAACATTTGTGAAAGAATGGATGGAGTGGTGTAAAGCACGCCGCCACTGGACTCTGGAGCAGTGGAAACGTGTTCTGTGGAGTGACGAATCACGCTTCTCTATCTGGCAGTCTGATGGACGAGTCTGGATTTGGCGAATGCCAGGAGAACGTTACCTCCTGACTGCATTCTGCCAACTGTAAAGTTTGGTGGAGGACGGATAATGCTATGGGGTTGTTTTTCTGGGGTTGGCCTAGGCCCCTTAGTTCCAGTGAAGGGAAATCTTAATGCTTCATCTTACCAAGTCATTTTGGACAATTCTATGCACAAACAGTTTGGGGAAGGCCCTTTTCTGTTCCAGCATGACTGTGCCCCAGTGCACCAAGCAAGGTCCATAAAGCCATGGTTGGATGAGTTTGGTGTGGAAGAACTTGACTGGCCCGCACAGAGGCCTGACCTCAACCCCATTGAACACCTTTGGGATGAACTAGAACGGAGATTGCGAGCCAGGCCCTCTCGTCCAACATCAGTGTCTGACCTCACAAATGCTCTTCTGGATGAATGGGCAACAATTCCCACAGACACGCTCCAAAATCTTGTAGAAAGCCTTCCCAGAAGAGTGGAAGCTGTTATAGCTGCAAAGGGGGGGACCAACTTCATATTAATGCCTATGAATTTGGAATGGGATGTCATAAAAGCTCCTGTAGGTGTAATGTGTAGGTGGCCCAATACTTTTGTCCATATAGTGTATGTACCAATAGTCTGCTTGGAACAATATTGTTAATGTTAATACGTTAAAAAAAAAGGTGTCTACTCCTTCTAGCTCATTACAAATTCCATTATCTTATGAATACGCATTTCTAAAGTTTTCCTGCTAGACACAAGATGTCTCCTACTTCCCTGTAAAGTCAATTCACCCTTGCATAAGTTGCAAATTGGACCAGGATTGGCTTCCAAACTGTTTGTGATGTCGCAAATCATGTTCGTAGGCTCAGAAGAAAGAAAGAAAAATAAAAACTCTGCACATACATCATTCTGCGCAGTGAAGCTCGGAAAGGCAAGAACTACAGGGCAGCATTCAGTTTTGCTGTTCAATCAAGAGGATACTCATTGAATGTATCCTTTGAAACTTGCTCAGTCAATAGGAGAATCATAAGATGCTAGAAAGATTATTTTTTGGACAGCATTCCAAAAGATTCCTAGTTGATCGATTTTTATTTCTACTTATCTGTTGGTTTAAAATCGAAAAATTCAGCCAGATTGCTTTCTCCAGTATTGTGGTCAGGGGGGGGGTTGAAGGGGAAAGACAAGGCACTGACACTCAGCTCACTGCTTTTAGTGTGTGTGTGTGTGTGTGTTTGTGTGTGTGACAGGGCCATATGAATAAACTACCTGCTTAAAGTCAACATATTTAATAAAACATCTATGTATCTTCCTCCTCATACAGCAGCATTTCGACTTGTATGGAGGAAGACATTTTATGTAGTACTAACGTAAGGTAAATACATGTGGGAGGACTTTTACTACCTCCGCTACTGTATCTTCACTGTGCAGTTATACAGAGGCTTGTGTGTGCGTAATATTAACTGTGCGTACGCGTGGCTGCGCAGATGAGCGGCTGCATTTCTGTACACGTCCCTCTTTCTGCTGGAAACCGCAGAGACCAATGACAGGCCCTCGTGGAGCAATTTGAGCCTATGAAGACGTACTAGAGGGAAACAGAGCTAATTAGAGCAGCAGAGGAGTGTGTGGACTGTTCCAACTGAAAGGGGACAGATCTCAATATCCGCAGTGATTTATACCTGAGTCGTTTATTATGGCTTGGGACCTGTTGGCACCCCGCTCTTGGCGGGTTTCCACCTGACAAGCCCGTTAATATGGTTCAATGAGCATCACGTCCCAGGACGCAGCTCAAAGTATCTCGCAGAAACTGAAGATTTCTTTCATTGATATTATTGGAACAATGAATTGCAGATGGCACTATAGATCTGTTTTGTCCTGTGAAAGGTGTTAATAAGTACATGTCACTTGACGGGCTAAATGAGTGCTCCCCCTGTACAGTCTTAACCACTCTCAGAGGCAGCACACTTAAATCTATATACATATATAAGGTGGTGGCCAATAAGGATGAGTTACCACCCTCTTTCGTTGGCTCACTTATAGAAGACCATCTTCATCAACTTTTTCTTGAGCACCTGACAATGACTGTTGACAGTCTAAACTGATTTTGCCAAGTGAGCATAAATCTTCCAGGGGAAACCCTGAATGATGAACGACGCATCTACAGATCTAAGAGGGACACAGACTGATAAAAGACTGTGTGCAGCTGTCTGCAGACATCAGGATGAAGTCCAATTCAGCATCTGTGTTGGAACTGAAATTCCCTTAAAGTACATTTCTGTTGAAGCTGTATTATTATTTGTTTTTAATACGTGCAACGATGACAGCCTTGTAGGTGGTTCAGGTCCTTTAATAAGTTAGCTCAACTGTCGTGCACATTAAGTTTGAACAATTATGATGTTAATTATGATGTTTCGATCATGTTTCAGTATTATTATTTTTGCAGGGGAACAAATTGATTATAATTGTACAATTTCCCCCCGGGGATCAATAAAGTATTTCTGATTCTGATTACAAATTGGTCCCAATATTGGGGTAAAAAAAATTGATTTGTTTTGCCATATTGCCCAGCCCTAAACAAACCTAACCCAAAACAAGTTAATTCAAAATCGACACTGAAAGCTGCTTGGTGTACAGCTTTTTGTGGAGGGGAGATGCTTGCTGTCTGACACCAGAATACCTTATCTACAGGGAAAACACTGTCAAATAAGGACCTATGAACATGGTCAATGTGACCATGTTTGCAGAGAGAACAAACATTAGCATGAAACAAAAAAAACACTATGAGCACATGTTCAAGGGCTAGGTCTAGGGTGAGCCCAGCTGGCATTTCACTGCACATCATTTCCACCATCCGTGCTTCCATCCATCTATCCATCCATGAAAACCAAAGGAGCACTCGAGCTATGCTCCGTTAGGCTAAAAGGCTAGAATGCTGCTGCTGACAGCCTCCAGTTAAAGCTGTCACTACACTCCAGGGCCAAATGGCTGCTACTTACAGATACCATCAACATAGCACTCCCATTGGGCCCCTGATGGCCTGTAACAATAAAAAAAAAAAAAAAAACAGTACTACTACTTGTTTAGGTTTTTTTTTTTAATCAAAGTTGAAAATATTGCCACAAAATATTGCTTTATTGATTCATGATCAATTTTCTGTGTCGGCCTACACAGGTTTTCATCGCAACTGTTTGATTTAGGGATGTCCAGATCAAGTCCCGATCCGGCCCTCCTTATTTTTCACGTGCTACTTGATCCAAATACTGAAGGTCCTGAGTCAAGACTATAAAGTTAACTTAAATTATTGATATGATATGCATGAAAATGTGTCACGTGAAAAAAACTTTGTTGGAGTTTCTTTATAACATTATAAAGAGTCGGTCTAGACCTGCTCTATTTTGTAAAGTGTCATGAGATGACTTTGTTGTGATTTGGCGCTATATAAATAAAATTGAATTGAATTGAATTGAATTGTAGTTGCTGGGACAACAAAAACACTCGCAGTTGTACAGTGGTGTTACAGAGTGCTGCTTCTTTTACCTCGTAAGCAATCTTTGGCAGAGCACAGACAGCGGCTCTCAGAGAAGCAACACAACACAGTTTTGGCCTGCCATCAACTGACTCACTGAATTACTGTTAATTAGCAACAGCTGACATGACCTGCTGCCTGCGACGTTTGTCATCTTACAGATGAAAGCGACGGTCGAAGTGAAGGAGAGCTAACAGCTTCCTTACCATTGCCGAGCACATCCGTGTATTTTGCCAACCCGGGTGTCAGAACAGAGTCAATTACTGACACAACCAAACCATTTTCCCACATTCACATATTTTCACTGACACATCAAAACGGAACGCTCTGCTCAGGACACCCCTAGTTTTGGTATCTCTGAGTCTGAACACAGTGTAGAGACAGAGGAGAAAACGGCCTGCGTAGAGGCACGAGTGCAGGAGTTTGACGTTTTTTATGCAACGCCCATCTGTCAGAAAAACATGCAATTCCAACAGATCGGACAATATGGAACCGGCTCTCAGACGGCTACCATTCCAGTTACCTACATAATAATATATAATAGACCAATTGCAACAAATTGGCATAGTATTCGAGCGAACGTCCCAATTCAAAAAAACAACTGCCAACTAAAGTGCGCAAGCTCAATGTAATACCAAAATGATCTGGGACTCCTCTGACCTTGGCATAAAATGTTATGGATTGGAGCTAGGAAATTACCAACCAGGTACAAGAGCAAGAAAATGGGCTAGTTCCAAACGACAATGTCATTGTGTTTGAGTATGCACTGGCACACCAGTGCAGCATTGCAAGCGCATTCGCACGAGGCAGAAAAACACGTGCGTCTGCCTTGCCCCTGGCTCAGCATTTGGCATGCTGGTGCCCCTTGTGGTGCTTTTTTTTCAACACATACATATACAAACGCTCGGAGAGAACCAAACACAGATTTCATCAATTGTCAGTATGTTGTGGTAACTACATCAGGGACGAGAGGGTACTGAAGCGGAGAGAGAGAAGGAGTGATAGATGGATGGAACTAAAGTAACATATTGTGACAAGTCCATTTCGCCCACTCGCTAGGGAACAATGAAGCAAAAAACATCTATTTGTAACAGTGTGTTTAGACGCACACAAACACTCACTGGTGTCCCCTTAACAGCATTTTTCTTTCACTTCAATATCAAAATATCAGTGTTCACAGAAACAAAAACATGCAGAATGTACAAGTGATGAACTTGAAGGAAATCTGATATGAGATTTTTTTGTAATGGGTCTTCATATAAAGTGTGTGTGTGTGTGTGTGTGTGTGTGAGTGTGAGTGTGTGTGTGGAAATGTCCATGAACACATGAGGTGATGTCCCTATGAGTACATACTGTGTTTTGCCCTGCTGGTGGTACGTCAAAAGCAAATTTCAGCCATCAGTGCACGCCCCCCAATACATAAACACACACACACACAAAGTCCTGTTTCCGTCACTTCAAAGGACATTACATTGACTTACATTAATTACATGTAAGACTTACCCTAACCCTAAACCCTGGACACAAGCCCTAACCATGCCCCTAACCTTAAACCTCTTCACCCTAAAATGTAATACTTTACAGGGACGCTTTGTCCCCAAAAGGAAGACGAGTCTCTGCGATGTGACTGTGTAAACAGATTTATGTCCCCACAACATGAGTAATACATGCTCACACACCCACGCGCACACACACTCCCATGCTCTGTCATTGACACAGTCTATCGCTCTCTCACTCTCACACTCAAACCAACCAAACGCATCATTATGCAGTCAAAGTCATCTGAGAGCAACCAAACTATTACACATGCTAATTATCAAAGAGTTTCATTCAATTACACACAGTCAAACACACACACACACACACACATACAAACAGACAGGCACACATATGGTTCACATTTATTTTGCATTACGGATATACACTGTGGACTGTGACAATGCACTACGGGAAAATTAGACTTTAATGTCCCGACAGGGTTCTCCATTAAGTTTAATAGAAAGTAGAAGCATTTATATTTTAAGCTGCTGGACTACCATTATCATCAACCACATCAAAACTGGCTTGTGCTGTGGTTGGGCCATAGACTGTATATAAAGATGGACGACGCGTCTCCTGAAGTCAAAGTCTCCCGGATACGGCTGCTGCCATCTTGCGCTGTTGACATAATTTGGAACCAGAGTCTGCGCAGTAGTGAACGGGGGCGGGGTGGAGTCACGGTAATGCCCGACCCAATCACAAGCACACCACAATCAATCACAGCTGTCAATCATGACGTCTCACCCCCTTCTTTTAGCATCGAAGACAAACACATGTACATTTATCAATCTGACTGGCTTGGAATAAACTGTTAGCGTATGAAACTATACATCTGCCTCAGATTGTAATGAAGAGGATAAAAATATATTGTTTAGTAATTTAGACTTCCCTAAACCTACAGATTGATTCCAAAATAACTTGTTAAGAGTCATTAAGGGTCTGCCAAGTGGAAAGGCACCAGGTCCAGGTGGCTGTACCGTTTAATTTTTTAAGTGCTATTCCTCCGACTTGACTTGGGTAGAGCTTGTGTGGTTGTAATGTATTACAAGTTAATGGTGATCAGAAAGGACGAGTGATCAGGGCGTAACAAAAACATAACAAAAAAGAATTAACTCTCAATTAATTCACACGCTGTTGCCTATCCCTGCCGTAAAAATGTCAATTTCAGAAGTTTGTTTGTTTTTCCCATTCACCCATTGTCTTTACCTGCTGATTCCTATTGAGTGTCATCGGTAAGTTTGCACTAAAAATGTAAAATTCATTGTTTTTCCCTTATTATTAACTACAAATAGAGTGAGGACATACATTTGCTCTTTGATTGAAATGTGTGATAGTTGTTAATGATTTGATGAAATTCTATAAGCATTAACCAGAATTTTCTTTCAGTCTTTTTATTGAATCCCTCCATTTTCCCTTTCTCCGCTTGTTCTTTCCCTCACTCCCTATTTCTTCTTTACCTCTTCCTCACTCACCATCTCTCTGTAAGATTGATTGAAGATTTAGTTTTACTATCTCCCTTTCTTTGTGTGTGTGTGTGTCAGAGTAAGGCCATCTGTTGCACACAGAAATAAACTCTGTGGGGTGTGTGTGTGTGTGTGTGTGTGTGTGTGTGTGCGTGCGTGCATATCCTGAATGATGTGTTAGCCCCCATCGCTTATGTCTCAGTTGATCTATCATCAAGTCGGCAAAGATGGGGAACAAAAGAAAGACAGAAAGAGGGGCTGTTAATAGGAAACAAACATTCCCATTTGCTCTTTTCAGTCCTCATAAAGGAGAGGAATATGCCACTTGAGTATATAGTCTGTATATGTATATTTACAATGTGTAGTTATACTGTCATTCAGTGGAGTGCATAAAATCCATTTAGTAGTATATCATAATAAATATGTTGATTCAAAATATCTAGTCAGGATCACACAATGAACCAAAACTGCACAAATAACTAAATTAAACAATGATGGACAAACTGTATTGTGCAGTGTGCACTTTTCCCAAAGCAACCAAGGCTAAGAACAGATCTACACAAAAATAGAAATAATTTTGAAGCATTGAACTGGTATTCTATTGCTGCTGCTGCTGCTGCAGCAGTTTTATCAGGTTATAAAAAAATGTTTATTATTCCTTCCTCAGTCATCTGTGAGCAAGCCTGGTCTCCACAGGTGGGATTTGATCCTGCATAACGTTACACCAGCCAATCAATTATATCTGCAGTCATAAACAATTGGAATAATGAATCCATAAACAATGTCAACAATGAGCAAAGCAAAAGAAACACCCAGTCACTTCAGCCCGCTTTTGAAAGCACTCACTTCACTACTGTATTAAGAAAATCACCACACAACAATTACACCTCCAATCAATGCAATTAGCCTCCTAATAAGCAATTAAGTATACAATTGCATAAACAATATGCTAACGAGACCTTGCTAATAACTAGCTGGATTCTCATTAACAGAGTGCTTTGATTGCTGCAGTCTTAGGGGGCCTTGGTAGGCTTTTGTTCTCTGTGGTGAATGAAAGTGGAAGTTGTGTTGTATGGTGTAACAGAATAATATCTATATGGAACCACACACAATCAAAGTTCAAGAGTACCAGCAAGGACACAAGTACACAAGTACATACAAGCACCTTAAGCATCACTACTCTTTCAGCCGGTCTTTTTAACTCATCTGAAAATTCATAACATGTGACTCGACAAACAAGCTATTAGCCGTCTTTCATTCTTCAATTATCAATTATTCATTATTCTTAACCCTCCTTTTTTTCCCCAGAGTTAACTTGTATCACCACGCTGCTGTATTATCAGTGTTCATTTACTATAAAAGTAATGACACTTGATAAAACATAATGACTTTTCTTTGAGAGACTCCTATCCAAATAATATGTAAACCCTTACCCTAACCCCAGGACGATTTGATTCTTCACTGAGCGTGTATTACACTTCATGAGCTGGTTTACGTCACCCTTCTCTGTTTCCATTACAGTTGGTTTTGTGGTTAGGTCACTCTGAGATAAGAATCGGTTTGCAGCCTGTCATGCTGTTATCCTATTACCATTACTCTGTGTATGATGATGCAGCTAAAAACTAAATGCAGTGATTTGACTGACAAACTATGAGTCGACTCAGGGCCGTCTTGACTGATGATTCGAAACATCGTGGCAGCCCTAATCATGACAAAATATTAAGTTGCAAACTAACACACACACACACACACACACACACACACACAGCGCTCCCTCTCTTACACACACATCTAGCTACAATAGAGCTCTGTACATTCTCTCTCTGATTACCATTTTACCCCACGTTCAGTAAAACATTTTTAGTTATTAACTTTGGCCTCAGCACTTCAAAATTTGGACGAAACCTTTTGTCCTCTGGGGGGTGGTGGAGTCCACTCCACTCCAAATTAGCCATCTGGTGGCCAATACCAAAGAGAGCTAACAAGGCTTCTTCTCTTAAGACCCCTGGGGCTTTCTTTAGCTTAGCATCATCAGTGAAGCATTTGTTGACTTCTTGAATTCTGCTTCCTTTTACCGTCAGGAAAAAAATAGCAAGAGCGGGAGGTGGCCGATGCAGAACAGGGCCAAACATACAGTACAAATGAGAGAGACAAAATGGTTTTATATTCAAATGCGTAACGTTGGGCCAATGTGATTTCTTATTAGTCTAGGCATCATCTAAACATTTGAATTTCAGAATTAAAAATGAACCTTTTAAAGACATTTTATGGCCTTAAAATAAAAAAAATAAAGTTAAAGAATGACATCAAAACTTGTCCTTTTGTTCGTGTGATTTACTTAAGGTCCCACATGTGTGTATGTATGTGCATGCGTATGTGAGAAGTACAACACAGCCATGCACCTCTTAAACCAGGCTTCAGCTGCAGCAGCAGGTGAACTCTGTTATCACAGAGGCAGCAGGTTCAGGTCTTTTATCCAGTAGAATCAAACAGGACTTGTTAAAAGCTTACAGGCCTTTTAATTGGAGTGTATCCAGAACTTCCACGGCTTTCACCTGCAGGACTTTGAAGTGAAATGATGTGGAGCTTTTCCTTTTGAGGTATAGCATTAGCATTTTCTGTTTGAAATTAATATTTTTATTCATTATATTATATGGGCAAGATCCGGGACCTCCCCAGACTGGGACCAGCGCCAGCAGCCAGCGCTTAATGTGTGAACCAGGATCACAAGGAAGGGTGCTGGTCTCCGGCGGGGTCACAAGATCCACAGAGCCTGGAGCACATTGGAAAACGCCTCACACACACACACACACACACATTAAATATTACACAAAATGCATTCACAGATTTTGATGAGCGACAAAGGAGGTGCCGGTCCCAATCCAAATGAAGCCCTGGGTCAGGCCGATTAGCAGCAGCACCTGTGCTCCATGCAGGATTTTGAGGTATCTCGTTAATTCAGGAAAAAACAGCGCCTGAGTGGATTAAAAATAACAAAAAAAGATTTAAAAACTAAAATAAAACAACATGAATGACAATACAGCTAAAACCAAAAAAAGATTAATAATAGACCAATATTATTAGCCTATAATTACTACTGATAGGCCTAACACCAAATGGAGTTGTTTTAGTTCACAATGTCATAGAAGCATTTAATGGACAGATCATACAGCTGCATTGTGATTTATAGTCAGCTGAAGCCTGGGTGGGACTTTTAGTAAATAATCACACGAACATACTGTATGTGCGTGCGCCCCCCCCCCCCCCATAGAGTCACACACACACAACGTCATAGGCTTAAATCCCCAGACCGGCTGGTAAAATGCTGAGCATGGAAGCGAGTGAGTGTGAGTGTTCTTTGCCAAGAAATAGTTGAGATCACTCTCATCACTCTTCACTAGTATTGGGAAAACGAAGCTTCAAGGGGTAACCGGACAAGAGCAGCGAGTGCGCGAGCATGACAGAAAGTACATGTGAAAAAACGAGCGAGACAGAAAAGAGGGCGGTGATTAACGCCTAACAAGAGGATTCTTCTTTCTCCTATATTTCCTGGCCATTTTATTGGTCTTTATGGTCCCACAGGCACCACCTCCCTCCAGTTAAAGCCACTTGATTGGCTTTTATGCTCCCTCTGGGCCGACCTCAGGGGCCCGAGTCGGGAAGTGAAGAGAGAGAAAAGTGAATTAGGGGGTAACGGTCAACCTTTAGAAATTCGATCAAAATCTGAAATGCACTGTGAGGAATGAGCTTAAAGTAAAGAAACTAGTTGACAACTTGGCTGTCTATTTTATGGTTTATGCCGTCGTGTCATAAAGAACAAGGAAAAAGGTCTATTAAACCACGAAACACTCATTAAGTTTTTATTGCTCTCATCTGTCTTGCTGTTAAAACTTTTTTAAAAAAGGCCTTGAGGTTGTCTGTGCTCCGGATTTTCCACGTCAAGTACTACAACAATTCAATAGTTCAGTGATAACGTGATATGAAGCTTAAAAAAATATCTTGACAAGATCTAGAAAGAACAAAGAAATATAGCTCTAGTCTTTAGATGGAGCCTACAAGTTAAAGGTCCCATATTATTATTATTATTATTATTATTATTATCTCAGCAATATGTTTTTATTCTGGGACTCCACTAGAGTAGCTTTACATGATTCACAGTTCAGTACAGTCCTTATCTATCTTCTCCTGGCCCTTCATGCAGCCCTCCAGTTACCCCCACTGTCTGAACAACCTCCAAAAACCTGAAGAGTAGTCCTGAGCAGAGCGCTCCAATAACAGACTGAGCGGGTGGATGAGCGCCCCTGTACTTGGTGGGTGGTGCTGTGCCTGGAGCAGATGACTGCTGGGGGGCGTGGCTGAGTGCGGTGACTGTATAGTTGTGACCTCACAACCTCACGGAAGTCCTGACGGCTCGTTTTAAAAGGCACAGTGTCTGAATACGAGCTGTGTACGTTTCTCCGTGGACTGAGCGTTTTTGATGCTTTCACAGTATTTATACAGCACCCAGACCTGCTTTATAGTCAAACAAGACATGGAGATCTCTACAATATGGGACCTTTAAGGCATAATCATGATGCTATGTTCTAGGAATGCAGGGATCAAATGCTATATTCCTTAAATCCATTATGGAAAACCATAGGGGCATTTCTATGTTGTCTTTATCTTCTACAATGTAGATGTCTACACAGGGGTGTCAGAGTAAATGTAGCAAATTCCAGTAACTATTCCAGAGTAAAACACCTCCTACCACCATCCTATAACAAGGTCCACTAGCTTTTAGGATTCTCCACTCATTTACTGCCACATCCACCAAAATGGAAAAAAAAACAAGCCACTGTGATTTAAACAGCACTGTATACTTGGACTCACACATGCACACGCACACGCCCACATACATTCATCACTCAAATATTCATCCATTATGTGAGTCAAAATGAAAGCCAGTAAACACGGGCGTAGAGCGGTGGAAGCTATGTATAGAGTATGCTGTAGGAAATCAAAATTACAGTAAGTGCCTTGACTTTACGTAGATGTAAAGATCAGATCAGGCATAAACGAGTGTTTAAGAGATCCGTTTACGTCTAAAAGAGAAAGGAGCATTACGCTGCTCACATAGCCTGTTCCCCCCCACATCGCCTACACATCATCAGAATGCATAACATGAGGTTTCTCTGTGTCAGACCATCACACCAGCACAGCTTGAGGACGGGTGTGTGCATCTGGCCGTTTGCTGAAGCCTCTTATCTCGTCTTGTCGTGTCTACTGTTTCTGCTCGTCTGACAAAAAAATAATAATGCAAACCCAGTGAAGCAAGCAAGTAAAACAAAGAGCATCTCTCATTAGGTCTGTTTAGTATGTCATATTCAAATACATTCTTTTTTTATATATATATGTTGTTTCAGTGTTGTTACATTCCTCTATGTCTCACAAGACCGTTCAAGTAAACAACACCCCCAATTAATAAAGACCATGACAATCTGACGTCACGGCTATGATTTATAGCTTCATGGCTATGATTTATAGCTTCTTGTATGAAGTCGAGTTAACGTTAGTGATAAATGGAATGGAGCAAATTGACTTGGCATGGGGGGGAAAGGCAAAACATTGACCAAATGTCCACCCTAATTTTAAACAAACTAACTACACTTTTGCCCCAACCAGAAAAAGTTGAAGTGAAATATGAGTTAAAGGGGACCTATTATGCTAATTTCCAGCTCTATATTTTCATTTTGTGATTCCATTAGAGGAGCTTTGCATGATTCATAGTTAAAAAAAAGTCCTGATTTGTCTTCTACTGGCCCTTCATGCGGCCCCCTCAGTTCACCCTCTGTCTGAAACAAGCCGTTTGAGCTCCTGTCTCTTTAAGGCCCGCCTCCCTAAAAGCCCACTTTCTTCTGATTGGCCCGGCCAAGTTCCCGAATTTCCAAAGGCAAACTGTGAACCTAACATTATGAAGCAACATTGACATAAACATCTGATCTGTGCCTGGAGCAGAAATACCACATAAGGACATCCGTGCCTGTCTGACATCAGATAGACACGGCGGCTGAAAAAACTGAAACGGAGCGTTCAGAGCAGTCTGAAGCCTGAGCTTTTGGCTCACAGGGATTACTTTTTCATACATTTACTCATTATTTGGCAACTTTGGCAACGTTTAGTATGAATATCCGACATTGTAACATTATATATATGACAGAAAATAAGCAAAAGCATAATAGGTCCTCTTTTTAAAAAAGTGTATTGTTTTTATATAAAACCACTTATCTTCGTGAGAACATATTGCCTGTGTGTATGTAAGAGTGTGTGAGTGTGGTTACACCGTGTGCTTGACTCTGCATACGTGTGCGTGTGTTTGTTGTCCAGTGTAAAATGCCAACCTACCCACTTGGGACTTTAGTGGGAGAGAAGAGTAGATCGAACAAACTGTCGAGGTGGACATTATTCCAAAATCAGTGTGTGAGTGTGTAAGTCCGAGCATACTGTGCTGTTTAAAGTGCTATTATTTTCTGTTTTCGTCAGACAACCTCATCTGAGAGGAAGACAAAAAGGAGGAGGCGCTTCCTTTCATATCTCCAAAGCCTCATTCAAAGACAACGAACAAAAAAAAGATCAAAATAAAAACAAAGAATACTGTTGTTGGGAAAAATCATCGCTTTGCAAATGCCCTTGACAAAGTTTTTTTATGCTTTGCTCATATTGTTTTAGCACTGTTGCAACATTTGCAACTCTGGGCTCGCTAAATCTGCTCTGATGATTTCTGCCATTTCATCAATACTATCTACATAGGTTATCTATATAGGTCGAGACTCACAAGTAGATGCAAAAGCGGGTCGCGAAAGCACAATGTGTGAGGAAATAATTCAACAATACTGGATGTGGAAGAATGAATGACAATATTGAGAGATTGTTGGTTATCAATCACTAGCAGCTCATGTTATTATTTATTCCTTCTCAAGACAGCGTCCACATGTATGTCCAAAGTTTGATTATATCTATTATAATGTGCACAGTCAACTTAATTCTCCACTAGTCAATTCACAGAGTGTCTAAGAGCATTTCTACATGAGCCATTTGGCCAGATTTACATTATAAACACATGCCTACACACAATTCAGGAAATAATGGCTACTGTGCTGCAAAAAAAAAAAAAAAATGCAAATTAAACCAACTCAAAATGTTTATCAAATTTTTCAGACGTCCTCCTCCTTTCTTTTCCCAGCCCGCGTGTCCAGGACAGTGGCGATAAGCTGCAGCTTTTAGCTGGCTGACAAGAGCAACGCATGAATGAAATGAAAATTGAATAATGCGCTCCAGCTCTGTGTGTTGGGTGTTTGTGGCTTAATAACGCTGCTTCTCGGGAGTTCCACCGACTCCCCGCACGACAAACGAGTGCCAATGCGGTCTAAAAGAGACTAGACTCAGCCAGTTGTCCTCTGGAACGAGTGGGCCGCGAGCGCACGCATACACACACGTTTCAGCACACTGGCCTATTTGGCAACTGTAGCTCTTTGCTCAGCCCTTGCAGCAGACATAGCACGTGTGTGTGTGTGTGTGTGTGTGTGTGTGTGTGTGTGTGTGTGCAGTCATACATCATTACCTGTGCTGGCAGGTGTGATGCAGAGGGGAGTCTTATGTTGAAGCATCAGTGTCGTTCAGGACCGTAAAGCAGTACACAGCGCTAAAAGAAAAAAACAGCAAGCCAACATGTTGGTGAGAAGTGCGCTAAAAGAGACCAGGCAAGCTAGGTCCTGGGTGAATCGCTGAAAACTTTCATTTTTTTCAAACATGTACTTAAAAGACACAATTTCATATGCAGCGCAGTAGTGGGAGACACAGACTGACAACATTTCATTTAGTTCTCTTGATGTTTCCCTGCCTAGTTTCTGTAATACTGATACTAATACTGTTTTCTTTTGATCTTGTAAGCTCAGTAATTGCTCTGTTGTTTTTTTATATACAGAATAGGGAGTAATATTTGGTTAGTTAAGGCAATTGCAGGATTTAACTTAAACTACCTGAAATACAAAGGAAAAAATAAGAAAATGCCTGGGAAGTTGTTTTAAAGCACATGGAAGGTTCAGATTGCCATGATAGGAAAAACTGGATTCTTGCTGAATTACTTGAAACTCATCCATCGTTATTCATGTAAAGTGTACATGCCGGTGAGAGATGAATCAGTTAAATTGCATGTAATATTGGACTGATGGTTTGTGTTGTCAAACCGTCAGGTCGGTGCACCTTTGGTCAAACACCCACTCCAAAAGCCGCCGTGTTTCCCGTTTGACGCCACAACAGTAGGAGATTAGAACGCGGGGTACAGAAAGAGACGCAGTGTTTTTGCTAGCCGCGCTTCAGGTGTGATCTAATTTTGTCTCTCTCTGTTCCTCAAGCACCAAGCATTTGCCAGTTTACTCCGCAGTATAGAAGATATGGAACCAAAAAGAAACTGAAATGGCTCGGTACTTATTTTTAAAGGTTACTACTAAATGAATAAAAATAGCGGTGACACAACCAGCAAGGCTCCTCGCAAGCATCATATCAGTAGCATGTTCAATACTGACCAGAATTTGTTAGGACAAGCTGGACGCCGACCTTCTCACAGCAGAGAGTGGTGACGGTGCGCTGCCAAATCTGTATTCTGACTATTCCGCATGAGCTCATCTCAAACCTGACTCGTCAGCCCAGTCTGTAAAAGGGGCACTACAAGCTGCATTTCTTTGTGTTACTGCCTTGCCCGTCTATACGCTGTGAGTTTCTGTGGCTATTTGGAAGTGCCACACTCTTTGTGTATTTGTTTGAGCCCAACACCCAATCAAATTTTGACACATTTCCCCTCTTTATGCCACTGCCAAAAACACATTACAAACACAGAGAAAGAGAGAGACATAGAAATGATATATAAGATAACTGAGACACAAAAATGCACACAGAACATTCCATCTGTGCAGGACTAATGATGCAACTGTCTCCACCAGATTTCATTTAATTCTTAATCGCATGAAACAACTTTCTTTTTCAAGGAATCTGTGCTCAGCTACGACATCCTATCCTTTTGCTACCACTGGGCTGGTTGGCAAAGCTACCAGGCTCCCATTGAAATGAATGGAGAGGGTTTGCTGTTAACCAGTCTGAAAGGGCCTGTGTATTCATATTTTATAGACCCTTGCAGACTTTAAACATGACATAACCTTTTCTATCATGTGTGCAATTTTTCTCTGAGCTCATTTGAAGTCTGCACTTCGGTTCAGTTGGTACGTAGGTGCAAGATGCGTTGTTGCCAAGACATTCAACGTAGAAAGTCACATGGGCTGACAGGTGAGTCATTGATTGGACAGTTTTTGAGGACTGTCCTCCTGCACTTAATAGACCCACATGGAGCTCATATGTTGTAAGTAATGAGGTCGTTTAGGCCCAGGCTGATGGCTCGAGGAATAAAAGAGTTCTTGTATCTACTTCTTTTGAGTTGTGAGTCTCTTTCCTCGGGTCAGGTTGCTGCTGCAACTGAGTTTGAAGTGAAAGGGGATGGGTACTATCCTGTAAAGAGTTTTGGGGGGAGAGTGGGTGGGCTGACTCTTGGTCAACGCCTATGATTTTGATACACTGGAGTACCGATGTATAAAACATATGTAAAAATCCGACAGTTCACATTAAAACGGTTGAGTTTGCCTAAAAAGTACATTCTCTGCCGAAGTTTCCTGATTTTTGATTTATTGTCTACTTCAATTCCGAGATATTTGTATGTTGTGACCATTTCCAAGTAGTAGACAGCGCGGTTTTGTTCCATCTAAAAATCAATTTCCATCTCTTTTGTTTTCTTTAAGTTTAATTCCAGGAAAATGTCCACTGTGCAAAAAGCTGTCGTTTCTTCCTCAAATGCACCAAAAGAAGCCCGACAGGAGCACCTGTTCTGCAAAAACCACTAGTGCCCTGGCTACTGACACCATCTGGTCCGCTGGCTTTCCTCGGGTTGACACGTTTCAGGTGTTGTTTGACGTCTTCCACGGAAATCATTAGATATATCGACAGCAGGTGTACCGTCTATACTGGCCAATGCCGTTTTCTGCTGAGACGACAAATCGTATGTGTCAAACCCACAGTAAAGAGAATTTAAATCAAAAATGAGACCACTATCCAGTCATTATGTGTTTGTTTGTAAGGCTTGCCAGGCCTTCCTGCTATCATTTTCTTCAAAGTAATTTTCCACTTGCTCTCCCTGATCTTGTTTTTAAGTTGCTTCTGTGTGTGTTTCCTTTCATCTTACCTACCCCCTGCCATGAATGCTCGTTCCGTCTGATTGAAAAGCCCCTTTAATTCCCGTGTCACCCATGGTTTGTCGTTTTGGGAAGATGTTTACCGTCTTTTTTGGGATAACGAGCTCCTCCCTGAAACAAATGTAATCCGTGACCGTGTCTGCTGTCTCCCCCAGGTTAGCGGCGCTGTCCATCAGCACTGCCCAGTCAGTGGATTCAAAGCAGTCCTGGAGGGCCTCACTAGCATCAGGAGTCCAGCTTTTAATTTCCACCTTTTTTTTTTTGCCTTGTCCCGCCCAACCACGGTTTGTAGACTGGGAACAGCAGCACCATGTTATGATCCGAGCCCCCTGAGAAGCAGTAGTGCCTTGGAGGAATTACGGTGGCAGAGGTCCAGACCAGGATCATTTTTGGTAGGATGTGTGGCATATTGGTGGTGAGATGGTAGGGTTCCAGATAGACTGCATTCATTAAAATCTCCATTTACTGCGTCGGCTGATTCGGCCTGGCATACCAGGTCATGGATCATTTCCGTATACATTGAATGGCAGCGGGGTTCTGAATGGTTGCCTTTTAATCCGATTTTAGATATAAGCGTTGATTAAATAAAAATGTAATTGTGATTAAATTAGATTTTAATTTTAATTGCAAAAAGCCATAATGAGAAGTATTCAGTAAGTCATTTATAATATTGTTCTTCAGCATGGAAAATCCACTACAACTCATCATTCCCTTCCATCCAGGATAACAACAACAATACTATTAATGCTAATATTAATTCAGTATTCCACAGACAGCCAGTGATGTATTTCCCAGCCCGCTCTGCCAAACACACACACACATCCCCAGCTGTATCAAGGATAAAGTATAATGGTATTCCGCTGTTCTAAGATATTTTAAGACTACTAATACCAGAGTGATTACAGCCCGAGGACAGAAATCCACTTTGAAAATAACCTGCACTACATACAAAAGAAAATGGTTAATTTAGGAAGAGACGTTGTTTAAAATAATACCAATACTAATAACACAGAGGAGGAATGAAACACTGAATGATATAATTGAGAGGAACTTTGCTTAGCGATTCACAGATACAATTGTTTTTTACATTTTTGAAAGTATAAGCACCCTCACCTAAACTGCAAATGCATCCGCAGACTGGCTCTTAATTCTGGGACAACCAAAAATTACAAGCACAGTGATCAGTTATTGTTCGTAATTCATAGTATTGTTCATGACAAGAAGAACTGACAAGTGTAGTGTTAAAGCACCGGATCAATAAGCAGCAATGTATCAGCGGGAGACTGCTGCCCATGACGGGTTTATCTGCAGGTTTTCACTTTTCCCAGAGACTCCAGAGTGTTACCTGTAGTTCCATACAAAGACCACTGCCAAAAACCGGCATTACTTTAAACAGAATACGGTAAACCAAAATTCCCACCAGAGGTACGGAATCGTCCATCCGTTGAATCCACACCAACTCAGGTTCAGGCAAGTGCAGCTCCCGTGCAGCAGAAAGGACAGCAATCTGCCACATTTTCTTAACCAGGATGACTAATATCAGTCATTTAATATTTTTCAAGTAGGCTCCATGAGTATACAGTAAGAAAATGGCATTTTTAAATTGCATTATTTATTTTTATTTTTCCTCTGGCCATGACGGCTCTATACAGTACGCCCATAGGGGAACCGGAAATCTAAGGGTGACACTGGGGGCCTTAATCTTAATTCACAAGTTCACAACATGTAGAGAGCAGCTGATTTATGTGGCTTGAATGGCTGCCTATGAATATTACGCGTCAGTGGGTGAAAACAAAAATAGACTCTGATGCCTTTTAAAATGCAAATAAAAAAATAAAAAAACGTGTGAATTGGCTGTAGAAGTCAATTAAACTGAGGTTTCAGTTTGCTTTCTTTCCCGGAAGCTCATTTTTGCAGTTGGGGAGGTCTCTCTTCAACAGACCACCAGAGGACCTCTGCGCCTGCTTCATCCTCTCTAGGAGAAACCTGCTTACTTTACAGCCCAGTTGTGGTCCCTGGGGGACCTTCGCCTTCTCCCCCTCATTGGCCGACACTCTGGAGCCGTGATACCTCACCGTTGGCTCCCCTACACCAGACATTTTTCCCCCCTCCTTCCCTACCTGTCTCTAGGCCAACGAACATGGACAGCAGTGTGTTCTGTTTATGCTCCACACAGCATTACCACGTTATCTTGTATTTATGTATTTTTTTCTTGCTTTGAGGAAAAAAAATATAGCAAAACAGCCCAGACTACAGAGAGGTTTGTCCATGAACCAAAATAGGGCCCAAACTGAAAAAAGGTATGCATCTAAATTCCAGTCATCCTGGAAATAGGTATTATTATTTTGTAAAGGGTAGTGTTGGAGGAAAATGTATACATGTGATGTCGCCTATGACCCCACTTCCCTTCCAATAATGAATTAAATAGGGTCTGAAATACATGTTTGCAGACTTGGATACTGCCAAGCACTATTCACGTGGAAGAGCAAAGGCCACTAAGTAAAAAGGAAAGCCAAGAAACAGTTTTAACAAGTAAAGCTGGATGTCACAAGTGAGTAGCATCCATATCAAGCTACAGCACCAGTTTATCATCCACTGCCAACTACTAGCTACACTGAGGTACCGCTACTAAACTATCTCAACTTGCGTTACTAACAGTAAGTTTGCAAATAAGATGCACACAGTCTAGTGTTGGGGTTTAATGCCCAAAAAGCCCTCATTGTCACCTTCTGCCGCGCTCCAGCTTGCCCACTGTCTTCTGCCAATGGGGGCTCTATAACCTCTGCTGTGTCCATCGGCTCTCTGAGCACAGGTCAACGTGAGCCCACTGCCGCGGTCAGACTGTAATTGACCTGCCTCTCCATGCCATCTGGAACACCTACGAGGGACCATCCCTACACTGCCAAGCACCCATAGAAAGCATTGGAAAACAATGGCGTTATCAGCCCATCCAAATGGCACTGAATATCACCCTGTTAAGACAGCATCATTTGCCAATAAGCTAGGGAGCTTACACAACAACAAAAAAAAACAGTTTAACCAAAACGCCCATGCCTGTAGCGCCATCTGTCAGCCACAATCTGTCTAGAAATAGGTCACCGCCACAACTGTTGAGCAACAGCACAGTACAATTAACTGTACAATTAACCTAAATAGTGAACTTCATACCTGCAGGAAGTTTGTGTAAAACTAGCAACTTGTATAAAATTCTATTTCCTGTGGTTATTGCAATGTATCAGACCATTTTTCCTTATATGTTAGGAAAACAAATACGTTTTAATAGTCCAAGCAGCCTGGCTTTATAATAAATAAATAAAGATGCAAACTTCTAAAATAACCCTTAAATTTAGTTGTCTTCTTAACAGAAATTAATTCAATGCATATATATATATATATATCAAGAGGGCTTCACAACCCCCCGTGAAGCTTTGGCGACCCATGATGGGGGTCGCGTTGGGAACAACTGCCCAACACTATCAATAAAAGCGGAACAGGAATCATTTCTCAACAGGGGAGAGACATTGGTGTTTATTCTTAATAAACTAGCAATTATTTCAAGAAACATTTTCAACCATTTGCTGCCGGAGGCATTAGATTCACTGCGATAACGCTGACCATTCCTGGAAGTTCAATAAACTTCAATGAGCAGAGGATTACAATGAGTTACCTCAAATAATTACCCAAAACTCAAGCTTCAGTTCCACCTCTCTCCGTCCATCCAAGCACATGCAAGCTCACTCTCGTTGTAAGAAACTAAAGTAGTTTCCAAAGCTGGGGGCACCCATTCAGATAGACTGCAGACATGAGTGTGTTAACGTATGGTTAAATGGTCCTCAGTAGTTATAGTTGTGTGTGTGTGTGTGTGTGTGTGTGTGTAGTTGGTAGTTTAATAAACCTTTTCATTTATAAAGAACTTGATTAATATGTGGTTTGTGTGTATTGCGGTCACTGCACACGAGTCACCTTTAGACTGAGACTAAATGAATTAATTGGCTACCTTTTCTCCTTTTGTAAGGGTGGTGCCCCAATGTGAATTTAATCCGGGTTAACTTCTGTTATTTAGTATAAATGTGGATTATTTCTGATAGCCTAAATTGAGTGTCATCCTTCTACTTAATTTGTACCAATTTGTATTTAGGCCCATGCTACATATTTCTGGTGCTGCCTTAATTAAAGTGGTATTAACACTACAAATGGGGTAAATGTCATTTGTTACCTCCACCGCCTGCACTGCAAGAGGTGTGCAATTCTTCTTCATCTGCAGGTTTACCTCACACCCTCCAGGCATTTACTAATATACTACTACTTTTCTGTAGTAAATGTGCCCACGTGTCGTTGAATGGCTTGTTGTCTGTAGCGTTATGGTCAATCACCTCGGGTGCAATAGCAACCCTTTGGAACGTGTTTTTCCTGCAGTATTTAAAAGATCCCCTGCCGACATGTTTTAAGACATAAAGGCACTCTGCTTGGAATAATCATTTTGGGGTTTTTTCCCCACAAAAAACAAAACAAAACTGTTTGATTACCTGGTTAAAAATATATCTTAAAATTACATCTATTCCTTCTCCCTAATTAGAAATACAGATGGTTGAATATGCAATATGATTTAAAGTCTTGTCTGGTCAAGCTACTGGTACTTTTTCTTTTTTTTTTACAATTTGTAAAACAAGAATCATTTCTCCATTGACACACACAATCAATTATCAATTATGAAAAATGAGTGACTAAATAACATTTCATAATAATAGTTTTAATAATGTCTTTATTATTTATACATATTTTACACAGTTTATGCATATGCTTATTGATTTCATCATGTCTTTTCCCATTTAAATTTGAATGTTTTATGTAAGAGGTGGATTTTTTTTTCCCCACAGTTAACAGGAAGAATTGTCGAGCTATACCGTCAAGAACAGAGGTTGATGAAAGGATGAAAGCAAAATGTGAGTGCAGAGGTTAAAGGCGATAGATGTTAAGACGTCGCGGAGTGTTCTCTGCCGCACACATTTGTGCACGAAAATGCACGTTCGTGCTGGTCCACGCCATCTATCGCTTTCCATGTTCCCTTGTGCACTTGAGTCACTGGGCTGAGAGGGCAGCGCAAGCCCATGGAAGGGAAGATTCTACACACACACACACACACACACACACACACACACACACAGTATAGTACATACACATACTAGGGTTTAAGCCTGGCTGAGCACCAATGAGCCTGCTTTTAATGTAACCAGCCAGCCAGCAAGAGGCACACACAACCAAATGTGCTGAAACATTTCACCGTTGCTGTCCTGTGTCTGTGTATGTGTGTGTGGAGAAATGCTAATGCACCCAGTAAGCCAGCAAGAGAGCCACACTTTCAGTGCAGGGTGGCGGTGACCTTTTAACACGCATTCTGGCTGTATGTTTCTTTGCTGGATGGCCGGTTACATTAAAAGCACTGTCATTTTGTGCTTGCGTGTACACATGTACACAAGCACACAAGCACAAATCGCTCTGTTGAGTGCTTTTTTTTTGTTTTGTTACAATGTATCTTAACTTAAGAGAAGTCAGCATACAAAAAGGCATCAACATGATTAAGGACACATTTTTAGTCTGTTGATATTAATGGGGGCTTTGCGACGACAGTAAAGAATCTGATTCTGTGTTTTTTTTTCATTGCCTTGTAGTGGACAACTTTAAAGGTCACAATATTAAATTATTCAAAATGAAATGTTTTTAAAAAAAATCTGATTCCATTTTTAATAGTAAATGTAAACATAAGTTCACATAATAAAACCTGAAAATTCTGACCTCGTCTTTTTTTTTTGCAACACAAAATGCCAATGTCAGAAATGTGGCAGGTCCACAGTGTGAATAGTTATCTTGCATAGAAAAAGATTTTCAGCATTTCTCTTTTCTGATTTGCTACGCTTACTAGTGTGAAACAGCATATTATCATCAGTACAAATATCTATTTTGAATTTACGCCAACGCTCACACTCACTGGACTGTTCAGTCTCTCACGTTTACACCTTCCTGCGTAGCCAAACTGACCCACAAGCAAACGGTTCTGATACCTGCAGGAAGTTTGTGTAAAACTAGCAATTTGTATAAAATTCTGAACAGACTATTACCTGTGGATATTGCAATGTATCAGACAATGTTTCCTTATATTCTTGGTAGTATAGTTTTTTAGTATAGTAGTATAGAACACAATTCTATGTCCGTATTATGATTTTCTTTTAATTTCACACTCTTACATACGTTTTAATAGTCCAAGCAGCCTGGCTTTATAATAAATAAATAAAGATATAAACTATATAAAATAACCCTTACATTGTTGTCTTCTTCACAGAAATTAATCAAACGCATGTATATTAAATTTTATATATATAGCAATTCTTACACCCTTAAAATCAAGAGGGCTTCACGACCCTCCGTGGAGCTTTGCCAACCCCTGATGGGGGTTAGGATCCCAAGGTTGGGAACCACTGCTCTAATGCATACCTGTTGGTAATAACATCTGCATTTAGACATAACACTGTGATTTGATTTTTGATCATTTGGCTAAATGACTGTCCTGTATTTTGTCATTATGAGTCACCGTGCCTTGTGTGTGTGTGTGTGTGTATCCCTGGCAACACCAATGAACGATCTCAGGTTCAGTTTAGTTCACATTGCCATGTAAGAGGACTTTCTTAACACCGCTCTTTTCACGTGGTGTTTATTCTTGATAAACTAGCGATTATTTCAAGACACTGTGACTCACACATAAAGGAAGTGTCAACACTTTCACCTTGTGAAAAGCCATCAGTTAAGACTGTCACTTACAACTATGTGCAAGCGAGGGTTGTATTTATAGGTGCACACTTAATCCTTGCACATATTACATCATAACTGAAGTGCCTTCGTGTCATATGTACGAAAACGTAAAACCAGGCACCTTTAAATGGGCAATTTTAATGTCCCCACAATGTGTTTATTCTTTCCAACAGAATCATATTCTTGTCAGGGTGGAAAAAGCCTCTTGAACTGCATTTTATGTCAAGGAATTATTCAAGGGCCACTCCCTGGTGTAACACTGATCAATTTTACCATATAAACGACATCCATCATACTCCTTCAGATGTATCAAACCAAAGGCTGATCTCACTGACTGAACCATATTCCAAAATATTGTACATCACCAAGTCCACACGGAAACTTGACTCACAATAAACAAATCCAAATCAAAACCCATCCGATTCTTCTCTTGAATCTAACTCATTCGTTGCTGGCCATCCCAATTCTACTCTAGATTGATGGCCTTGAAGATCTGTGCGACGCAAAGTCATCACTGTTTCCTTTAGAAGGTCATTGACTACAGAGCAAGTAAAATTACTTGGTTGAGGTTAGGGAAAGATGGGGGTGATTGGTTAAATGTTGAAAAGGTCGGCAGAGACGTCAAACGGGACGAAAACCCAGGCCACAGGCGTCAAAGCCAAATGTTTTAAATACTACCATTCTCTTCCACGATCTACGTGCCATTACTATTTTGCTGTGCTAGGGTTGTTTGAAGGATTTTTAAAAAATAAATAAATTATAATTATAAGGAGCCGATTAGCCAACACTGAACTGACGCACAATAATTATGCATAGGCGTTCAAAACTACACACTAAAGCGGCCCATGATGATGTTACACGCACTATTGACAGAGGATAAAGTCAGCCCCACTGACCACATGACTGATGACAAGACATTAGATTATAATTAGACTTTTTGTGTATTGTCTTTAGGGGTGTAACGGTTCAGTTGTTCAGTAATTATCAAGTTTTACTGTGGAGCATTACTGACATTTTCTGTTTTTGTTTTTTGTTATTTTTGACAATATGCCAGTATTTCAGTGCCTTAACTGCTATAGTAAGAATTATGGCCAATGAGCCACTGTTGAATGTTGCATGCTGCTCCGAAAACATGCCGAACCGGGACCACAAAATACCGAACCATGAATTTTGTGTACTGAAATGCTCATGGACATTGATAATTGATCCTCCCGCCAAACAAATTTTGTTGCATCTAGGGGGAGCTCAGGTCTCTTTTGGGGGAGCCAGGTTCCCTGACTCACCTGTAATTCAAACAATAATTTGAATGAATTTACACATAAGTCACATAAATCATTTTACGGTGTGCAATGGGATTGTTGTAGTAGTGTGACACAGCCAAATGACTTTGAAAGGAATTGGTCTTTCAGTGGCTTACAGTAAACCAATATCTGATGCTCAATATGCCCAGTGTAGTTTAGCCTTGAGGCTGCATAGGCAGCAATAGGATAATAAATAGTCCTGGTGTATTCCCAAAACGTCCTCTCAAGGTTGATGTGATTGATTTACTGGACATGCTAATTAATCAGTCAAATTAGCAGGAAGGCCCCACTCATAATGCTGAAATATATCAGTAGTACAAGGTGTTTTATGAGTAATTTACACCAAAATATCAGTTTTCTTCAAAGCTTATTTTAGATAAAAGTGAAAATTCAATAAATATTGTTTGATCATTTGGTGGTTCTCAAACTTTTTTGGCCGTGCCCCCCTTCATAAGCTGAAAAAAGTTCATGCCCACGTAAATGGATGGAATTCAACAAATAAAAAATATCGAAATAAAAGAAATGATTCAGGTTAGCACGATAACATCAGCAAACTCTTGAGAGTTTTTTTCCTATATAAATCATGCATTCAGCTTAGTTTCACACCATACACTCGATTGTGTTTAAAGAGTTGACTTGAGTTATTGGGGGTGACCCAACAGCACTAAGGAGGATGGTGGCAGGAATCCTGGAGGAGAGCTGCCAAGGGAAAGCCAGCAAGGGCACGGACTAATGCAAAGAGGTGTCCAAAAGGTGGGATTCAAAGGAAGACGGCGAGCTCAGTCTTACTTCCCATTTGACAAGTCTTAAAGTTAAAAGCAGATTTCTTAATATCTAAAACAATATTTCTTATAGAATTATGCCACTTGGAAAACTAGAGCAGTTTGTTGTTAGCTTCAAAAGAAGGCTTAAGTGATTTACTGCTCTGGGGATCCCAGTGTCCCCAGCGTAAACCAACTAAAAACAGTGAAATACATAAACATAATAGCACATGTATTCAGTTCATGCCAAAGCATTGTGGAAACTGTTGATTTTTCATTCTGCTGTCGCTATGCAGCTTAAAGTATATTCTGTATACAGTATTTATGCTCTGATGTGGCCCAATTCTGATTTGACACTTGATCTGATATAATAACTTCCAAGTGTAAAACAACAGAAAAATAAACATTACTTTGAAGGTCCTACTTTTCCCCCAAATAAATTTTAAAAATAGTCCTGTTGTATTACTTTAATGTGATCTCTATCAGGAAACAACAGACAATTATCAAATTATTTAACACAGATTTTTGTTTTTAATTCCAAATACGTGATTAAGGCGCCTAACAAAGACAAAAAAAAGAGACACAAGAGGGACACACTGGGTAAACCAGTGCATAAAGATTTAGAGCCAAAACAATGCTGAATGCAACAGCAAGTAATACATGCCTCAGGAGACCTGAATATCGTGTGGCTAAACAGTTCAGAGGTAGCTGTAAGCTGTGAGTTTTTTTCTCCTCTCTTTTAACTGTTGCGTTGCCTTGTGCTCCTGAGGCTATGTGCTACACAAGCCCATGACAGATGAACATTGGTGCTGTTGGAACAACTTGGCAACATAGAATAAGTAATGGCCCAAGAATAGGTCTACGACTAGTGGCATGGTCTAGCTGGAAAAACAAAATACATATAAAATACGGTTTTTTTTTGTTCAAAATACGCAATACGCTACAATTAAAGCTTAATTTATCAATTTAACGTTTGCAATTTTAACGATCAGCTGTCAAAACTGAGGAATTCTCCGACCAAATCACGAGATAGAGGCATGGCAGCAGGAGTGCCTAACGGATCTGGTGAAACTCTGACAAACTAAAACATTTTGAAGATTTGGGCTAAGTAACAAATACACACACACACACACACACACACACACACACACACATACATAGAGGCTCCGCTGTTGGACAAAGGGTCCATTTATGAAGCTCCAGGTAGCTTTCATCAGCTGGATCTTCAGTCTGAGCACTCCCTGGATAATACACACACACACAATGCCGATAAATCTTCAGTTTGAGGGCTCTCATGGTAATTATTGAAAATATACACACAGTAGAAACAGCCCACAAGGTTACACACAGCATACTTTCAAGTCCGTACAAAAGCATACACAGGCAGACACACACACAAACATGCACACAACACATACACACAGTCGCTTAGTTGAGTTAATATGCGCATATGAGTGACATCATGCACACATATACGATATCTTGCAAAATGCACAAAAGCGTATCACTCTAGCCCAGTGTTATCATCCAGTGACAAGTGTGTGTGTGTTTGTGTGCGTGTAGGTCTCTTGCTGGACACGTGCACACGTACATACACACACAGTACCTCACACTGTGTCAAATTTTTGCCGTATGGCACAGTATGCATAACTCACATGAATACAAATTCACTCAACTCATGATGACTCATACATGTATGCACACACACACACTGAAATGACAGACACATTCAATTAAAACACACTGATACTAAAAGTTCCCCAACAACTTAATGCAACTAAATTCACACATTTATATACACTGTTATATCAGATGAAGTCTCGTGGCGTCTAATCTGTCAGTTATCATGATAATATCATGCAGACAAAAATGCGCATCCAGTTTGCTGATTTCTTGAGTTTAATTCCCACATGCAGGAATCATTTAGTTGGCCCAGACAAACCACTGGCAACGCGGTGTTGCACTGTAAAGTATAAAAAGTGTACATTTGTCTCTGCCAACGAACAACATGGCAAAATTAACACAAAGATCAGATGTAGATTTGCACTCCGAGACTACTTGGAATGTCTCCAGTCTAAAGATGCTGTAAGCATGCATGGGACACATATTAGGAAAATTTCCGATCTTCTTTCTCTTGCTGGTTTTTACTGTTTTATCATGTCCGCTTTTGTGTTTTCACTTTGCTGGGCTATCATCACCGATTAACTGGTAATGAACCAGTTGAAAACAACAGATAACCAGCATTTACTACATTAGAATGTGTATTTAAAAAAAAGGAACCTACAGAGGAGTGTCCAGGTTTATTGAGAGTGTATAAAGTCGGAAAAATGCAGTAAACCTGATTATGTACAAAAAAACATGTTTGAGTGCTACTAGGAAGCTCTAACATGCGGCACTTCAAGTGGACTGTAAAAGAAAGCATCCGTGCTGCGTTTTTCAGAGACTGAAACCAAGATGACCTGTGGACGAACTCAATAAATAACTATTACTAAATTTACTAAACAATAAATACTACTACTTTTGTTAGAATAGTTTCAAAACGGTTCCTCTTACGTTCAGTGAGGGAGCTGCCTGAGACATCTAACAGCGAGTGTACAGTGCACTTCCGCAGTTGTTACAGGTACCACTAAACATCCATTTGACTCTACAGTGTGCGCCCATTTGTTGGGCAGAGGCTGTAGTATAGATATGATGACAAGGCGGACGGAGGCTTTTGTTGAAGAACTGTACCATGAGCTCTAAAAATTGCATCAGTTTGCTGTCACGCAGCCACAAAAAAGGGGGGAAAAACAACACATACGTGACAATAAGTCAATAAGCGAAGTCTGTATCATACCGCACATCCATACATATAACCAAAATGTCCATATACATATACATACTAGATAAACGTAGTATGCAAAGGTGATACAAAGATTGTTTTTAATGAAAAAGGTGAGAGATTATTTTGGTCAAGGTCACAGTGCGGCACTGCGAAGGTGAAAGGTGTGTTAACTGACAGCCACACTAGTGGTGTGCAGTAAACTACAGAGGGTCCAATTTTCTGAACAAGAATGCTGCAATTTTGCTGCAATTTCCGTAAAGCTTTTCCATGAAATTTAACTTTGAATGCAGTGAAGAGACCATGGACAAGCAGTCTAAAAGCACAGGGACACAGGGAAGAAGGGAAGGCAAAGACAACATGTCCAACACTTCACTGGAATACGAGGTCAAAGCAGTGGCTAGCAAATAAAGTGACAGAAATAATACAAAATAGAGTGCACACTTGCAAAAAAAAAAACCTATTGTCCATTTTACATAAGGGCAGTTAAGGATATTAGAGGACCTTCTTGGGTTAACTGACCAAAAAGTGCCGCCAGAAATGCAAGAGACAGGAAAGATACGCCGAGAGAGAAAGCCACTCAGTGTCTACCTTTGCCGGTTTACCCTTTACTAGTGTGAATTTCTGTGGTTGCAATATTTCATACCAGTCAAGATAGGACAAGATAGACCTTTATTCATCATTTATTTATTCATTCATTCTGAAATGGTTGTGCAGCAGCTGCTGTATAAAGTAGGAAGGAGTGCAAATGTAAAATATAAAAACGTTGACATACAGCTATGCACGAACAATATTAAATCCGACGTACAGGTGAGTGTATATGGTTAATTCCAAATGTTCATGATTATGTCCATGATATTGTGTCCAGGTAAACCAGAGAGTTGGAATGATTGTAATCCTTGAGAGACAGTAATCCAGAGAGAAAGAGAGAGAGAGATTAAACGAACAGAGCCGAACTGCCTTTACCTCTACCTTTCACACACACACACACACACACACACACACACACACACACACAACTTGCCCACACTCACAAAACGAGACAAGCCTCTATCAAAATGTACCATATAGGCAGCAGCGGGTGAATTCACAACCACAGGCACCCCCCCCTTTCAAAGCGGGGTCTTATTTGTAATCAATATCAGAACAGAGGTTAAACTGTGACAAACTGTAATAATCTGTCATATTATATGCCAGTGGTTTGTGCAGGAACACTTTAATTTAATGCCAGCGTTATTTAATTCCCAATAAATTGCCCAAATTACTGACTGCAAGAGAATGACAGCAATAATATATTTCCCCCTCACCTCTATTAAAGTATCTCCCAAGTTCTAAAATTCATTAATAAAACCAGCCAGTGAATATGTTCCCATACAGCAGGCTGGAATAGAATTCAATCAAATTGGGATTAGGTATGGCAAACTGTATTTTAAATTTTGTGATATACACATATGAAAGCTCTCCTTAATACTCACATGCAAATAGCGTTTTTCCCCACTTGTGATCAGTCTGATATGCATACATATATTGCAATTTTTTTCCCCCGATGCTTAATAACTTGAGTTGTCTTTTTTTTTCCCCCTTTTGTTCAGCCCACTCCAAGGCCCTCTCTCCTCTCATCTGACCTTTAAATTCCACTCCCTATACACTAAAACAACAAAGCTACAGTGTGAAATCAATCACCCTCATTTCGCCTGAGATTTTCTGCAATTTGCGACTAAATATGGACAACAAAACACGTTATGTGTCTCTGCACAAACCAAATCCCAAGCACGTAAGGAACGCCATGTTTTCCATTCAAAAAAACACAGCCAATTGAATGAACTCCGGTTTAACGGCAACACTGAGGTGCGCGGTGAATTAAGGTTCAAGACATTTTATACATTTTCAGCAAGCACGTCACCATTCGGCATAGAATTCCGAAGCGCTCAGCCTTTTTTTTTATAAAATAAGATCAACTTTTATAGCAGGTTCTCACTGCCGGCTCGTCCGCTCACGTAGTTTGCACAAAACGGGCCGGGGTGACGAGCGAGCCAATTAGAAAAAGTTGCAATTGTTCTAAACGAGCGGCGTTTGCTCGTTTTTACGGGTGCCGAATTGAAGAGGGGCTCGGGATATTTTAATGCTCTAAAAAGAATTTCAAAAAATAAATAAACTTAGCCTATCTGGTACGTCTCGACATAACAAGCAGCAGTGACCTGCCATTTCTAAACGGAGAATGGCATCTGTCGCGGGGCACACGTTAACCCCGGGGATGCTCGTCAGATAGGCTATACTATGCTATTCAAATAAACACCTCGCGCTTCATTATGTGTTATTATTGCCTTCTGCCCCCCCCCCCCTATTCCTATCTCGTGTTCGGTGTTTGTCAGGGCTGCCCTACCTGTTCGTCCCAGTGCGGGTGGTGGTGGGGTTCCTCCTCTCCCTGTTTACGACCACCGTCGTGTAGCCGATTGTTTTCTTCCACTTTTTTTCCCCCACAAAAAACAACAACTTCTTCTTCCACTTGTTTAGCTCGTCGACTTCAGTCTTAACGGTGAAAATGAGAAGGAGAAAAAAAACAAAACTAAAAGAAAAGAAAAAAGAAAGAAAAGCGCATTCGGAGCAACGGTCCTTGTTGTCGCTACTTTGCTCACGTCCCGAAAACGGCTTGCTCCCAATTAGCTTAATTTTCTTTCTTTTACCGGCCGGAGTGAGTTGTTTGAAACAGCTTGCTGCGCGTGGACCGACCCAGAGAGGGGCTCGCGGATACTGCGTCCAAGGCGGCACGGCGCGCGCGGCTGCCGGAGCGACGCACAAGTGAAATGAACTACGTCCGTGCGGACGAACGGAATGGTCGGCTGTCTTGCCTCCACGGCGGGGGAAACTAACGCGAACCTAACACGGAGCTAATTAAACCTGGATGTCCTGGGCGTCCATTTCTTTTCGAAAACAAAAAAAAACAGCTTTCCAGCGGGTCCCCCCCCCCTCCCCCTTTTTTTTTTTTTTTTGGCTCTCTGCTCGTTTGCTCGCGGTGTCCCGGCCGCCCGGCGCAGGCGACAGCTACAGTGGAAACAGTCTCCGCAGCTCAGAAAATGGAAACGGGAGAGAGAGGGAAGGGGCGAGAGAGCGCGCTCCGGTAAAACGGAGAAACAACACTGTCCTCTGTTACTGCTGCCCTCTGCGAGTGTGAGCCGGCGCGAGCTCATCTCCTCCCGGTAAAAGATGATGATACGCCAAGCGAGGCAGAAACGGAATGCTGGGGATCCCCTGCTGCGTCCAATCCTGACGTCTCTACTGGTGTGCCTGCGTGCGCGAGTGACTGTGTGTGAGTGTGTGTGTGTGTGTGTGTGTGTGTGCGGCGTGCATGAATGATCGGTACGGGGTGGTGGTGGGTCAGCCTTGACTTTGAACTGTATGCCCCGACTGTGACAGGTGACGGTGGAGAGAGCGAGGCAGCACGAGGAGCCTACATAGTAAGAGGCCCGGTTAATGAGGTGCCCCCCCCCCCCACCCCTCCCTTCGCTCTGACAGTCTACACACAAGCAACACAATAAGATATATGAAGCTGGAGCTGTTTGCTGGTCTCTGCCTTGCCCAAGGCCAAGTCAACAACCTTGGAAGGGATTGTGAACCTGCTGACAACACATGCATATTCATTGTTCTGGGCGAGGAATCAGGCCGAAGGAGGACCACTCTCTGGTCAATCACCGACATAACTGGAAAGTGAAGTGGTTGCTGAAGTTTCTGTGGGTCACGCGCAGCCTTAAGTCTTACGGCTGAGCACGTGGTGTCCACCAAGTGATTTGGTGATTTCAGGTGCGGGTAGTCTCTAGTGCGCATTCACCGCGTCGCTTGGGAGTAGCTGTAATCAAACTTGTCACCTTAAAGCAACGACTCGGAAGTGGTCGCTGCCACCGGCTCCGGTTACCTCTCCGCAGTTCTTTCCATCTGTTATAGACTTGTGATGGATATACTGGAGTGACTGTTTTTGACCAACCATAGCATTGACTATCTGAAAGCAATGATGTGAACATTACGCAACTAAATGAGCCATGTTGCAGTGTTCAAGTGTGCTAGTGCAAACAATATATTTCATCTTCCAGTAATTTTGCTGCCAATGTCACTGTCAGTTGACACAATCAAACCCCCGAGTTACTGATTCAGCCTGAATTGCCTAAAAAGAAAGTCGACCGTGTCAGACACAGTGTCAACTGTTGCAGGGACAAAAGAGAATGCAAACAGCCTTTTTTTAAAGCATCTTAACAGAAATATAATTTAGTGAGTTGCGCATTAAATTGCTGCGTCTGTAATTGTAACTACATTAACCTTTTAACTGATCAATGGGGGGAAAAAAATGTGTATGATATTTTTGGAGTAATAGGTAGTCACGGTGTAAAAGTGTACATGTCTGTCTCGGTGAGAGTTTGTAGAGGAGACTCGGGACTAAATCTTCAAATTCTTAAAAATCTATATATATTTTTTTAAAACGATCAGGACAGTGGTGTGGAATTCGTGGGTTAATTTCTTTTGCCCGAATAGAAGGGCAAACACAAAAAAAAAAAAACTCTCACAGTGTGTTGCCTCAAACGAATGGGTACTCAAGTATTGCTTTCTAACTGCGCTCAGCGCCCAGACCAGTGTGCTTCTGGAAAAAAATATATATACACAAGAGTTCGTTTTTAAAGGTGCGTTACGACCGGCTTGTTGGCCATACGGAAGGCACATTGCAAGGTACATGCAGGGAACGATGAAAATGCATTTGGTTAGTGACAACTGTAAGGCTTGGTGCACACCTGGGGAAGACAGGCTTATATGGTAGGGACACAGGCAAGCATGAAATGTAAAAGGGAGCTGGGGCCATCGCAGCCTGTCTGAGGTTCCTGGAAAAAAATAAATAAATAATGTTGCCAAAGTAGGCTAATTAATTGGACAAAACGTAATACATATATTTGTAAAAAAAAAAAAAAAAAGTAGCCTATAATATTAAAAAAAGTTAAAAAGAAAAACACCTTTGAATTGAAAAAGGTGCAGAAACACAATTCAAATCATAATAATGTATAAATCAAACATTGTTTGATAGCATACCAAGTTATTTTCACATTCTCCCTCTGCTTCGATACCACGCGAGTGACCAGGGATTTAGTCACGAGGAGGAGGTCTTTCAACTCCAATATTAGCCGCACAAGAGACTCTGCGGTGAGAGTGGACTTGATCACGCGGTGTGCATCGTCCAAGCGCATCCCCTCCCCTTCCGTGCGCTACGTGCGTGGCTGTAGCTAATTGGTGAGCAAGTTAGTGCTGGGGAGCAAACGGGGTGAACGCAGCAAGTGAAGAAGTGAGTATTTTTTTCTTTTGCCTTTGGATTACCTGTGTGTGTGTGTGTGTGTGAGAAAAGAAAGTAAGTGCATATCTTATCTGCCCTTGTGTTCACATGTAGAATTATATGACCCCACGGTTAAGGTAAGCACCCCTCCAGGCGGCTCATTAAGTTGTCCAAAGTTAATGCTCTGTTTGTTGGTTAGCTGGATCAAGGGGTTTCGCTGCTTCACAGTGCATGCACATCGTAACAGAGATCATCAAGACTTTTCTCCAGCTAAATTGTTGTGCACAGCTATTTTTTGCAGTATTGCAGAGCAGAGTCATACATGATGTCATTTCCAGATTCACAAGGGTAAGAGGGCATATAGTCTGAGAGCACATTACTGACCTGAATTTGCTATCCTCTGTAAATTATATGTTGTTATATTGTTATTAATGCCCCCCCCCCCACACACATTAATGTTTGAGAGTGTAGTTGGCGGTGGGTTAGGGCTCACAGATAAAGTAGTAGCAACAACAACACCATTGTGTTGCATTGAATTACATCACACTTGTTACATTTTTTGAGTTACTCTTAGTACTTTTAGTATATTGATTTTCAAAATAAAAACAGAATCAAAGACTATAGGCGATTAGAAAACTTGCAGAGTAACCAGCATTGGATTTGGTTCATCTTTCTGATGCGTGCAGAAAATGAGAGCCACATAATCTGAAAATCTTTTGGATGATTCTGGATCAGCCTTTCATCAGTAAAACAAAGACCAGTGAGTGTCACCTGGGCGAAAGGAAATTGAGACACGAGAAAAGATCGCCAAGATTCTTGCCAAGCAAGAGCTGGTATTTTGTGGCAATGATGAAAACCACTGGGTTTTTGCGATTGTGGCAACTGCATAGAACTGATGTGATGGCAGAGACAGGTATGTGGTTGGCCTAGCTTTTACGGACCTCAGCTCTGTTCCCAGATATGCGGGACAGAGTGAGTGCCGCTGGACGGGACCCCAAATGACACTCTGTGACACTCTTTGCCCTCTGTTTCCATGGGAGGCTCTTTTAGGGCCTGTGTCCACATAGCTTTTCTCTGGCAGAGAAGTGCTGGCAGGGCGCTGGGATGAGGCGCTTGTGCAGTGAGAGAAACAAAAATGCTGCGCCTAGATTTTGTTCCTTTGACAACAATATCTTAACGCCACATTAAACTAACAACACGTGGGCCGATAGAAGCACAACACTCGCCGGCAATAGCCGATCTGCTGCCACGAATGGGCTTTTCTGTCTCTGCTATGATAGTTTCTGTCTGACATGTCATAAAGCTCAGGATGCACAGACAAGCTTCCCCTCCATTTTCATTGGTTGCCAGGGTGAAAAATGATATATGGACACAAGCCCTTAGGATTCAGTGAGCAGTGACCACGCACATAGTTGCAAAGTGACTTTGCATTTTTTTTTGGCATACATGCAAAAGGACTCTCCGACATGTGGACAGACGGATCCCCGGGGATGGAACTTCCAAACTTGTGCTCACAAGGAAGTGCTACTTGGCTTTGATACGCCGATAGGTGCCCAAGTGGCGAAGCAGGTAGGCAAACGAACAAGACAAAGAAACATGACCAGCATGGATCGACACTTATCTTCAAGAGGTCACGACTGTAGCTAATTACATGGATTGGTTGCACCCGTGCGACATCTGGTATATAAATAGTATACCTCCACTTTGGTCACATACCAAACCGACGCTGACTGTGTGGACAGCACGGACTTGTGATGGGATGTCAATAATAGCCTCCGAACTGAGTGGCGTGAAAGCCAAAATAAAGAGTGTTATCTCGCAGGACATTCGTTTGCACAAAAAAGACATTTCATCTTTTCAACACTGTATATACAAAAAAACAAAAAAAAACTGAAGACTGTGGATTTAACCAGGGCCAACCTTCATGGATGAGGCTGGCATTCCTTTTTTGCCTTATTCTCGACAAATCCCATTAAAACAAACAACGCATTAATCCGTTGCGCAATACTTCCTTAACCTCTCTGAGGCTCTCAGCCCCAAGCCCGTCTGTTCTTACTGTAGACGCATATCTTCAAAAACTGCTCCCAAATGTATGCAGTTTTATTTATTTATTTACTTAAAAAAAAAAAAAAGCTCAGTAATGATGGGCACAAGTAGTTTTCGGCAAATATTGCTGGAAAAAGTGCTGCTTTTGTGGTGGACTATTTTCAGCAGGGGATTAATACACATTAGTATATGTGGGATTGAGTCAAAATAAACCACAGTGTGTGTGTGTTCATGGTAATGTTCATGGAATTTTGGAAAACAAAGGAGCTCTATGGCACAGAGGAATAAGATATATCAGGCTTTGGAGGCACGCACAGTACTTGTTAGAAGGATACATTCATCGTCGCTTTCGGTTTTTGTATGGGATTTGTTGACAACAAGGAAAACAAGGAATGTCACCAGCCTTGTCTTTTAAGCTCACCTTAATTCCACCAACTCAGATCCTGCCACTCCCTTATGCCATACAATCCACTCATTCCCCTCACCTGGCTTTCCCGTTCCCTCATCAGTACCTCGGTGTACCAGTCCACTTTCACTTGTCCCCTCCCAGATTGTCTTGTTTGTATTTGCCAAAAGTCTCCAGCATTCCTTCTCCAGTTTTTGCCTGATCTGCCTGTTTCCTGACTTTCCTTGCTTGGATTTGGACAACCTGGCTGGCCCCTCTTCAGATTGGTTTGCCTGTGTGACTGATCTCCTCCCTTTGACCCTTGCCTGAAATTGAAGTACTACACAAAATCACGACTGCTTGCTAAAAGTTTGGTTAAGGTTAGGGAAATATCTCTGGTTTAATTCAGAAAAAGTCTGTAGCGATTTATTAGCCACCATTCATCCCTGGCCACCTCCCTGCAACTAGATAAAAGCCAACTTTTTAGAACGAGGTCCTTATCACTGCTGTATGATAGGATGGCTTCCAAGGTTGCAAGCTGAGAAATCTCTGCGTTATATTTGATCAGGCTATGCACTTCCATGCAGAGATGATCATTCACACTTTTATATCCTCCCCGCCAGACTACCGCAATTTCCTTTTCACCTGCCTCAGCAAGTCGTCTCTGGACCGTCTACAAGTGGTCCAGAACACTGCTGCAATGTCGTGGACCAGGTCCAGCAGGACGACTCACATCACACTCGTCTTTTATTTTAATTTTTCACTTAAATATTGTAAATGTATATATATATTTTTTATATCTTTCTTTGTACATACTGCTCATTTCTAAATTTATGCTACTGTTTTACTCTTGGGAGCACCTGTAACTTGTATAACCCCCCCCCCCCCCCCCCCCCACATGTACATTCTGGCATGGTTTCTGACCGGACCCCATCTCTTGTGAATTATTTCACAGAGCACCCTGCATTTCAACACATAATGCTCATTTCATATTCCTTTGCAGAAGACGGGTTTAGTCAGTGGCTGAAATAAATGAAACCATTTATTTCCTTCAGTCAAGTCATATTAGAGTCAAACAATATTTTGTCACAGTGGCAGTGGAAAATACTGAGCTCAACTGCAAAAGATGTGTGTGCGTGTGTGTGTATTTCATGTCTATATCTGCATTTAACAGAGTGTTGTGTTTTTATAGCTTGCCCACCGAAGGACGTGCCAGTTACTATTTTGCACAGCAGGCGACCCAGTGTGTGGTTTTTGAATTTGGCCAAATATATTAAACACACACACACACAAGTGAAAGGAGTTACACAGAATTATGCAAAACACATACATTTACTTAATTAATAGGTGTTTTTGAACATTCACATTACGTACACATAATCACACAAACAGTCCTCTGTCAAACACATACATTGTTTTTAATGCCATGTAACTATAAAGGAAGGGTGGTCTCTGTCTGTCTTTCTGCCAGTCCTTAGATTTTCTCAACAACCGTTCATTCGATCGACTTCCCAGTTGGAACCAAAGGGAGTGCAGTGTCGAGTGTGAAGTAGTTGGGTTCTTGATAAAGCTGAGAAACATCGCCCTGCAGAGCCGGAGAGCCCCCCACAATTTAGCATGCACAAGTTTAAACGGCAGTCGGCGACTACGTTGTACCCAGAGCCAACGTAGAGAGAGAGTTAGGGTGAACTGAATGCCGCTGGTTATCCACTCAGATAGTATTTTGTTAGCGATAATGTCAGCAAGCAAGCAATCTGAGGTTAGCTCCAACTTAGCTACGCTGCAAGTATCCAGCGCCGGCCGCTTCGCAAGCCTAACCCTCCACATAGAACCTTTAAAAAAAAAAAAAAAGCCTCTTGGAGCCTAAACCTAGACTGATTCACTGGACTGGACTGATTGGTTTAAAGAAATACAAAACAAGCCAGCGCGTTTTTTCCCGTATCCCAGAATGGTAATGGGTTGAGCCAGACCTTTCTCCGAAGTGTGGAGACAGGCCTGGCTGTGCAAGACGACCCTAACCCATCAGGATGTCAGCCATTTTGAATTTGCTTTACAATTTTAGGGCATTTTGTCTGGGTGGTGTACTAATGAACTCCTCTGAGAAAAATGAATCAGCTTCATGGCGTCAAGTTGTTAAAATTTTGAGCTCTCATGGAGCGATGTTACTGTGGTGTGGTGGCCATTTTGCATGTTTCGCCATGAGACAGGAAGTTGTTTAAGTTTAATTCAGTTGGATTTGACTGTTTGACTTGCAAAAATAAATGCTCATAATCCGGGAAACGAAATTGTTGCCTCTTTAATCTTGACATTGCGACATAAACATGATCCTGGTAATGATTCATAAATAAATTGGGATTTAAAAAAAAAAAAATACGACTGTTTGGCTTCTGGAAATAACCCCAGTGTACCCTGGCCGACAGCAAAATAGAGCCCAGAGATTCCGGGAAGAACAAACAGAAAAGATTGGTTTGATAGAATAAAATCCGCTAGCGGCAGGTGTAACAATCTGTGTAAATTCAGTCGCCCGGTTATGTACCCTTTTTTTCCATAGAGCCTCTTTTTTTCAGTCGGTTTTTGGACTATTGTGTAAAGTGTAGAAATCGGCTGTTTTATGTAATTGTCTGGCCATTATTTTGCTTTGGCCAGTTATGCTGAGCAGCTCCTCTAAACTTTTTTTACTTAAGTAGAAAATCATATACTGTATATGTTTAGCCTTCAGATTTATCCTGTTTCACGCTTGAACCACGGCAAAATAGTACATCCACAAGCACTTGAGCGGAAATGATTAAAATTGGCCACAATAGGAAAAGAAATAAATACAAAAGCACTTGACAGATACAGGGCTGCTTAACATTAATGTGTTGTGTTCACTTGAGCGAGGGCTGCTGGTCTTGTAAATCCACAACCATAGCTTAAAAAACTCGTGACAAACTCCAACCGCGGCAAATATTTGACATATTTCACTATTTGTTGACGGACGTTTGACAGGGTAAAATAAAATGACCAATAATAAATAAAAGAAAACTGCCCAGGTTTGGGGATAACTGCTATGTTTCCGTTTGTTACGTGTACGTGTATTTCTCTTACTTGTTTCTTATTTCTCCTTTCTTTCCTTTTGTGGCGGAAGAGGTAGTCTACTTAAACCATGTATTTTATTTCTATATTTTGAAACACTAACAATAAAAGATGTGTTATAGATGTGGGGGGAAAAAAAGATACTTTGAGTGTGCAAACCTGGTTGTAGCCTAGATAAAATAATATTACTGTGTATCAAATATTCCTCATTCACATCATCAACTTTATTTTCTCTGTTAAAACACCAAACGCACACACTCGCATTGACTTATGCATGCACACACACACGAGACACCCCGCTGACATGCCACAGTCTGAATCTGACACACTGACACACCACATCTGGGGACATTTCGGAAAGGAAAATCAAGCTGATTTATTCCTCCTATGGGTCAAAACCCTGGTGGTGGTGGTGGTGGTGGTGGTAGTGGTGGGCGGGGTGGAGGAGGTAAGAATGAAAAACAGGGAGCGAGCAATCAAAGGAAGAGTGAATGAAAAAGAGAAGTACAGAATAAAAACAACAGGGACAGAAAGAGAGTGTTGTACAGGACTTGGCTTGCGAGGAGCTGTCTGTGTACGTGAATACCCTGGAGGTCCTTTGACACATACACACACACACACACACACACATGGCCTGTGGTCAGGCTGTGTGCTGTGTACCATAGAGCGAAAGGACAGGTGTGTATTCAAGCGAAACCTCTCTCTGTGTCACTGTCAGTGTGTGTGCGTGTGTGTGCGTGTGTGTGTGTGTGTGTGTGTGTGCGTGTGGGGCGAGTGTAGCTTCGGCTAAGGGTTATGCTCTTATGTACATTCATTGCCGATGTGCACTCAGTGATGTGCATGAATCTCCCTCTGTCACCCACCCACACACACACACATCCACACCCACCCACACACACACACCTATGCAGAAGCTTTGTCATTGTGTCAGTAATCTATGGCATATCTAATGTGACAGTAAGTACACCCTCTTTCTTTGTGACACACACACACACACACACACACACACACACACTTTCACATGACTGGGGAAGTGTTGCTGGATAAGCCAATGTCATTCCTCTGTAGCTGCGTTGTTCTCTCTCTCTCTCTCTCTCTCTCTCTCTCTCTCTCTCTCTCTCTCTCTCTCTCCCAGGCAAAGAGGATGTCCCCATGTCTTGCCAACTAGGACATAGTACCCACCCCCCACCCCCAAATCACACTGGCACATATGCCACGCTATCCAGCTACAAGTGCGGCCATGTGGTGTAAATGAATACCTTTAAGGCAATTTTGTGGAGGGTCATTTTGACATTTCCTATCGACTGCTACAACATTTTGCCCTCTGCAGCTGGAAGAGAGACCCCATAGAGTCTTACCAGTCACGGGGCTGTACATGTAAAGGTTGTTCTGCCAGGAAAGCCATGGGGATCCTCTGGTGAGCATGAATGTGCTCAGCATTTTTGTTTTTGGTTTAGCAACCTGTCCATTAGAATGTGTGATATCTTGTTTTGCAATATAATATGTCTTGTTTGTTTTAGTGGTCAAAGGTCAAAGGTCAAGGTCACTGTGACCTCACAAAACACCCTAGAACTCTAGAATTGATGGCCGTATTTCACAGTTGGCCGGACAATGAATCGCTGACACCATGACAAACATGTTTTGGGCCATAACTCAAGAACTGATGCGGCAATGACAAAATTTCACATGGATGTTTAGTGGTATACAAACATGAAGTTACGACATTTTTGCCCAAAAGGTCAACTTCTCTGTGATATCATAATGTCCTGGAAAAACAACAAAGGTCATTGTGACCTGGCGGTGAGGGGGAGGGGGGGGGGGTCTAGTTTAGTGTTGACTTAATACTGACGCTGAACTTTTTGCATTGGACGCCTGGGGAAAAAGAAATTGAAGAAAAAGCATGTGTGTGCTTGCATCTCTGTTACAGACTAAACTCAGGAAATTGTCTCGGACGTGTCCTCACACATCTTTTGTCAAACATGGTTCTCTCTCACTGACCACTAAGTGCCTAACCTGAACCTCATATCCCACTAGTGCTCCCTGTAATGAAGTGTGTGTGTGTGTGTGTGTACATATATATATATATATATATATATATATATATATATATATATGTATATATATATATATATATATATATATATATGAACACACACACGAGTGTTCTGGAGAGTCCCTTTTTTAAGGAAGAAACGGTGTACATTACATGTCTAAACACAGCAAAATAGATGGATGGACCTTTTGCTTCTTTTTGTTTCTTTCTTAGGTAGAAACTTGATCGTGTGACAGCAATCTCCTATGTGTCTGCCTGTATAATGAAGACACACAGACACACACACACACACACACACACACACAGTTATTAGGTTCAAGTGGTTAGGTGGCTTGAAGGAATGTTCCGCACAAAGGAAAATGGACACACATACAGCTATGAAAATACGTTTGAAACCACTCAAGGAAGTCCCTGTGTCAGGGCAGTTTCCCATGTACCTATGTGCGCACACACACTCACACACACACACCATGCACAAATTCCCACTCACAGATCAGTTTACTAATGACTACGCGTTAAGTGCCAGATGAACTTGACTGGACTTGCCTTCAGGGGGGCTTAAATGTGTTTTCTTAGCTGAGTGTGTGTGTGTATTGCTCTTTTTTCAGACACTGGGGTCATGGAGGCTTTCTTTCTTTCTTCCTTTTTTATACCACATGTAACGTATGTCATCCTCCCTATCCTGTCCATTTTTGATCCTGATGCATTTTGGGAGCGTCTCGCTGTGTAGGGTTTTCTGCACTTTCTATGCATTCACATTGTGGGCAACATAATCACCACATCACTGAAAGTCAGTTCATTTCCTACAGACTTGTCCAATACCCTGTTGGTCAACAGGTTTGTATCCTGAACTGTGTCTTTTGATGTTCACGGTTCTAAAAACTGCCTTTGCAATATTGATTATGTGTAAGGTACTGTGAGGCGCACCACACATACAGCTATTTATATTGTATGCTCTCCATTGATTTCAGCTCAGGTGTATGTATCAGGTATTGGTGGGGTATGAAAGGTATCTGCTTGCTGTGGTCAAGGCTGGTGTCATGTATTTTAGAGGTAATTAATACCAACAAATAGCAAAAGAAAGGCTGTCATGGTCACATTTGTAAAAGGAAAAGAAAGACAAAACCTCTTTGAACGGTTCATCAAATCCAGAGAGCGCCCACATGAGACGCTGAGGGTCAGTCACACCTGACTATAAAGGTTGGGTTTGCAAGACATGAGGTGTGACTGCGATGTAAGCTTTTACCCCAGAACTAGATATAACACACCCAGGACGCTAAGCTGAAGTCTAAGCTGGCAGGAGCAGATATTTTAACCAAAACATCTAATCAAGAGACTCAAATGTTATCACGGGGGTTAGGGTTGCAGGAGGTGGATCAACCCTCTCACCAGACATGGATGTAGACATTGAACGATTCCACAAACTCATGCAATAAGCACGCAATCATCAGTGTAATCATGCAATAAGGACGCGATTCCAAGGAATACAGGGCTGAGAGGGGATTCACATTGTGTTACTCCCGTGGGAAAAATTACAATCATTCTGATGAGGATCGTAAAATGTAGTCTCTAAACCCTTCTATACATGTCAGACCTTTAATATTCTAGACTGCAAATTGTGTCTTAAATAGTCCCAAGGTTTTGAATGGTGGGGAGACGGGTGGGGAGTGCCTGCGGTGTCTGTCTCATTATTTATATAATTGATTAGTAGCAGAGGTACAAAGTCCCATTGATCAGCGTGAATGGTGTCAGTTTGCAGCGGCTGGGATTAGTGTGTCATGTATTGGGAGAGGTAATCAATTTTGAGTAAAAAGAAGAGGTTCACGTAGGTGGAGTTGGGATATCAATTGCTCCTCTGGATGAGCTGATTTTCAACAGCCTTTGAACCTGAACCTTTATTGTCCCAGCCTTCCTCATTTAAAACGGGTTAGTGTACAACTTGACATGTCTGAGTGTAGGATTTATTGTTTTCGCCCAGAGGGGTTTCAAAAAGGGGACCGGGTTCATCCTCTGTGGAGGAGGCATGTGATCAATACATTTGATGGCAATCGCCCCATTAGATTCTTTTTGTGTAGAAATTTGTCCCGAAGGGATCACCTGAAATAAGCCCCGAACATTCATAAATAAATGTGATATGCCAGGCTTGCATATTTGCTCGCTCAAATGCTCCTTTGCATCTTGCTGCGGCCTGAGGTCTTGCTTCTAACAGGGACAAAAAGGGCTAGACAAACCAAATAAATAAATAAATAAATCAAGAAAATAGCGAACATGAGATCCAACAAAAGAAATAAATCCCATGGCCAGTTAAATTATTAGAGCCATGAAGCAGCCAAGCAAACACAGCCAGGGAATCTTGTTTCTATTTTGATGGTGGCTCTGGGAGGAAGGGTGGCAGGGCAAAAAAAATAATAAAAAAAGCATCAAACAATTTGGAAGGGAAAAAAAAGAAGCAATGGTAAACACCATTTACATGAAATATGGCCAATATCCGGCAGCCAGGTTTTGCCTTTTGGGGCAGAGTGTGTGTGTTCGGAGAAAACTATCCAAACAGGGGGAGCGACACTAAGTCCTGCTGACTGGGCACTTTTACATGGAAAATAAAAGGGGATGGGAGGCCGTAAGATAGAGCCATTTACACACACACACACACACACACACACACACACACACACACACACACACCCCCACCCATATGTCCACATACAAACACACATTATTGTTCTCCAAGGCAGTTCATCTCCTCTATCACCAGCTTTAATGTTGTCAGGTTTCTATCATCATTACAGCAGTTGTACCGCTTCTTCACTTGCCGCACTACTACATCAACATCTATAAAACTCTGTGTTATTACGGGAAGAAAGCGTTTCCAACTCTGCCCAAACAGAAGCGGAGAGAAGCACTTCTTCAGTCACCAGCATTATTGTTACAGAAAAAGCGAGGGGGGCTGCAGCAGGCAATCCACCGCTACGGAAATGGAGAGTCTCCGGAGCCTCGAGCATTGCAGATATTCCACCTCAGTCTGCATATATAAGGACCGGGGGGTACATTGAGCGTCAGTCTAAAGATACCTCTGAGCCAAAACTCGTTGACGTCTCTATTAACATCTAAGATGGCGGCGCTTGCAGATGTGGCGGTCAGGGTGTGGATTAAGCACAGCGGTCCTGCGCAACCGGCCGGGATAATTACAGGTGGTGACGGCAAGTGACTCTTATGTCCTGGATGAAAAGCGGAAGGCCGTCATTCTGAAGAACCACACATCAGGAATACGCGCTAGAGTTAAGCGTTTATGAAAAGTGCCCCTAGTTGTGGCTTCGTGAAAAGAAGAAGGTTCTCCCCTAGTTATGCAAGCATAACTTATATAGGCTGTTGGGATGAATGGGGATGAGCCATTGTTTTTTAAATTGGTAAACCAACTTTGTGTAAAACGTTGGTGTTTGAGCTGACCCTAACCCTAACCCTAACCCATAAAAAAGTAGATTCAGTAGTTCTTCCGGTTTCCTTGACTGCACCTGATGTACCTGTCCAGGTGACTCCAATTTTACCTTTCATTGAAAAAATTGAACAAGTCTTTCCTGATTGTCCTGCAAACCAGGACTCAAGGACGACGCGAATGGAAAGTTGTGTTTTGAAGTACTTCTACTTTACTTCAGTTTGTCTGTGTCGTGCTACTTTATACTTCTACTCCACTACACTTAATCAACTGAGTAAGACTGTAAATAACATATCATCCGTTCATAAAATATGATGCTGTTCTACAGATTAAAAACTACCCAGCAGCATACGAAGTAGTTAGAATTACACACTTCGACCAACTACAACATTAAAGTGCCACTTACATGTTGGTTACATTTGAATGCCTCTTGCCCCCCTACTGCATTGCACATGCCACGCATTTATTGCTGATAGTGTGGGACACACCAGTGGTTAATTCACATGGACGCACGGGAGGGAGTAAACCATAATAAACAAACATGAAGTGAAGTCCGGAAAACTGTGGCGGTGAGTGAATCCCCCTTCGTGATGTGATTGTATTTGAGTGTTTCTCCCGCGATCCTCTAGAGGACTGCAAAATGAAGGCACTACTAAGTGTTGTTCTCAGCTTTTATGATTGATTCTGATCTTGTGCTTTGCAATTACACTCGACAACATGCCGAAATGTGTCAGCGCGTGTTGCTCTTTTTGACACAACCTCTGCTTACAGTGTTGCGAATTAACAATTTTCCTCGGCTCTTACCTTTTTTTTTTGGTGATCTGACAGCTGGATTGCAGTATCTTGCCCTTCTGCAGTAGTTTATATTTAGAACAAGTTATTTTGTGGAAGTCTCTTTTTTTCCCAAAAATCATTTTCTTGTGTTTTTCTTGTCATTGTCCTCTTGTTGTTGTTTTTTTTTTTTTTTTGTATAGAGTAAAATGATATTTCTATCATGTGACATTCTTTAAGTTGATGAGACTGCCTACAGAGCAAAACAAAGGGAGCTGATTGTGGACAACAGGAAGCAACAGGGAGAAGGACACGACCCCCATCACCATCAACGGGAGAGAGCCAGCAGCTTCAGGTTCCTCTGTGTCCCACATCAGCGAGGAACCTGACCTGGACTCGACCACACTGGCACCGTCGCAAAAAACCCCCGCAAGATATTACCACCTGGTATGGCAGTTGCACCGGCCTCAACCTTAAGTCTCCACAGAGGACATCCACTAGGATGGAGCTGCCATCCATGGAGCACCTCTTCACCCAGCGGTGTAGGAAGAAGGCCAACAGGATCATCCAAGATCCCCCCCATTCTCCCCAGCCACAAACTCTTCAGGCGCACAGGATCGCAGCATCCACACCACCGTGCTCTGTGACAGCTTCATTCCTCAGGCCACAGGAATGTTCCACTCTTGAGCTTCACTTTACTTTATACGACTATCACTTAGCTACACCTCCGTTTATTTACATTTATTACTACCGTTTATACCTGTATACATCACAGTATATGTATATATTCATTTTTACAAGCTGTGTAACCATCAAAGAATGAATATACACATTACTATACACCTGCCTAGCACAGTATTTTATTTTATTGTGTTATATTTTATTCTATATACAGTATAATATATTGCATTCCTATATCTTAACTTCTGCATTATTCTATGTCTTAGAGTCTCTTTTACTTGTATGATTTTCTTGTTACACATATTGTTTGAGCATTGTTGGCGAGAGCCTGAGAATTAAGAATGACATTGCCAATGACGGCTTCACTGTAACTGCTGTGCATAGGACAATAAAGAACCCGGGATAGTTTGAAGAATGCGTAGGCTATTATAGGTCTGTGAAGTGCTTGGAAACAAGCTGCAATTGAAATGAATTAATTGAACTGTCAAAATGCTATTGAAAAAATGACTGGGATACATTTAATAACATAATAATTGCAGAGGCCCTTGATTATTTTAATCCTTAGTTAATTCTACATTAAAGGTTCAAGTTCAACTCACCTGCTATGCTGTGGTGAGGTCAGAGCTCCTATGACGGTTAAAGGATGGTTCAGGGAAACCACTAAATTTGCTAAATGTTGAGAAAGGATCGCAGTCACGGCTGTATGTGGGACGCCATTGTTTGTCAGTGCTTTGAAATTGAAATATGAAATGATGAGGTCTTCTGTTTGGTTAGATTTTAGGCACAAAAACTACTTGGTTGAGGTTGGGGCGAGATAGTGGTCATGGTTAAAAGAAACCAAGGTTCACTCTGAGAAACAGAAATCGAAAAGCAAGTGTGCTTTTTCCCCTGAGTGGCACTTAATCAGTCTCACATGACACCTGCCTGTATCTTCTGTTACTGGAGTCGTAATTCCCACTACTATTAGAGGTCCTTGTTACTAATCCAACCCAAAGGCCCTATTCTGCAAATGACGAAAGACATGCTACACGCCTGTACTGTAACTACTGTAAGTCCTTTACCTACTTTGGTTTCTCTCATATTGTCAAACTTTTAGACAAAAGTCAGATCTGTAGAGGAAAGAAAATCACATTTTCAGGGTTTTTTATATTTCCTGCGTGAACGTACTTCAATAAATGCATTTGCTTGCGGATCTTTGAAGTGTTTCTGTGTATGTGGTCCCTATCTAATGCTAAACTAGTGTTAGCTGGCCCTTAAAAACATATTAGCTCAGTAATCTGGTCATTTGGGACCAAAACTGGGTATACGTAGATTGTCACCCTGGGAGCCAGGGCTGGGAAAACTTACCAGTCATGCTGGGAGCCACTACAAACAAGCCCATGACCCATTTTTTTTTTTTTTTGGTCCTGACCCATCATTAAAGGCCTGCAGCAATGAGGACAGTGAGAAAAGGATAGAATTGCCTTGAATATTTAAGTGGAATAGAGGGCTATCCTCTGTGTGATACTGTATATTGAATCCCAAGCCAAGCCATTTGACGGTTGCAGTATTTGAAGAATCACAGGAGGGGGCTGCTTGAAAATCCCCTACTGTGGTGGCTCTTTAAACTTTCTCAGCCTGGGACAGAAATGGAATAAATTTTGCTTCTCCCATGGACTCAAGCTCATTAGGACGCTCTCTTGTTATGGTGGGAGCCACCCAAACAGGGACCATGACCCACTTTTGGGGTCTCCACTCATAATAAGACGAAACATCTTACTTTGACAAAAATTCCAATTTACTGTACACAGAGTACATCTGTTGGCTGTACGTTTTTCTACTCCTGCTTTTAAGGCAATGCATTTGATGATCAACCTTTTCAAACATGCAAAGATGGCTTTAAAGATTTTCCAGAAGTTAAAAAAAGGCACTGGAAAAGATACTGGAAACATATTATTTTAACTAATCCGTGTTAATTACTAGGCATTAAAAACATGACAAATAAATGATGAAAAAGCATCACTACTGATCACTGCCCATGTTGGTGGAAAGCTAAGTATAGTTTAAAAACTAAGCCTAAATGAACCATCATTCAATTGAGGTGGGGGTGTGATCCTGTCTGCACTCTGAGCTCACCAAAGTTAAGTTTTGTTGTCATGGCAACAAAGTTAACTTCACTCAATGCACCGCATTGTTCCCGTTGGTATGCGTGGTGGAATATTTGCTGGGCGTCATCATGCTAAATTTTCGAAATTCCCTTAAAACTGGAATAGAATCCCTTTGGTTTTGTATAAAGTCAAAGATGTCACATAATAACGCTGGTAAGGGTGAAAACGTATTTGTCCAGCATGAATAAAGGCTTGATGGTACTGTTAATTTATTTGCTTGGTTTATTTGCATATATAGATATGAAAAAGAACGGCGACGTGACATACGAGAGACTGGTTCACAGTGATTTACAATCGTATTTGGAATAACGTTGCCATCTGCAATGTTCCTATATTCTATTTGGACCAGCTAGCTTACCGTTTGCAAGAAACTTCATCGGCTAACATCACCAAGCAACCGACGTGAGATCCATGCAGCGTGGCTAAGTTACAGCTGACTGGCTAAACTTAACGAGTTGTCCGCCCCTGCCTTGCATCGTTCTTGGCTAGTAGAAAGTTAGTTCGTTCCCCCGGGCTCCCCCCATCGGTGTGTGAATGTGAGACCTGCTCCGTAAAACGCTTTGGGAACTGTTAAGGCGTTATATAAGTGAAGCCCATTTACATATGGTACTTTTAAACAAAACAACCACACCATTAACACTAATACCTCATGAAAAGGTGATGCATTCGCCATCTTTAAATCAGCTGACGAAATCCAAAATCAGAGCCCCCCCCGTAGCTCTATCCTTGCCAAAGCACAAAAGCGTAAGCGAGTATTAAGGAGTGCTGATTTGTAATATTGTCTTGATAAATCCTGAAGCGTTAAAAGCTCTTCTGTCAGCACACTGCAGGAAAACATTTATTTGGATAAAAGCGGGTGAACTTTTCCGCTTTGCCCTCCTCAGCTCGCCTTCAAGCTGAGTAAATCACAGAGCAATTTGCATTGGGATTTGCAGGTGGCATATTAGATCTGAATAAGTTGCTATGGGATTGGCAGTTAACTATGTCTGATTTATTAGAAACAGCAGTGACACCGCACATCTGACAGTCTCCAACTCCATGTGTGATTTGTGTGCGGGCTAATGCAGACTACCTGAGTCCTCTGTACTTGCTATATACTTTTATGTTGTCTCGGACACGCTGTATTTGTGCGAAAGATGGACGACGCGTCTCCACTTCCTCCCACGGTACAAAAATGAAGCCAAAATAGAGTGTCGCAGGGAAGTTAGTGTCGCCCTGGTTCCCCTCCACAAAAAAGCCAATGGGATTGCTCCATGGGATTTTGGATCATTGCAGAGAATAAGCTCTGTGGCAAAACAAGAGTTGATATGATACTCACACGTTTTGTTCAGCAAAATAATCTTCACTAATGGACACCACTTTTATGATTTTTTAAGCGTAAATGGAATTGCCAGAAGTAAAAAGCTAACGTTAGGCTATAAAGGAACTACAGCACGGTCGCATTACTTCAATGTCCCCACCGCTGAGCTTCACTTTTAAAGAGAATATAGATAGATATAGATATACAGACAGATAGATATAGAGTATAAACACAAGGAGGCTGTAAAGGCGGACTAGTGAGTAGATTACTTTCCGTGTTCGACATGAAGTTCGCAGTAGTAATTGGGGGTGGAGCCGCGGTAACAAGATACCGCCATATACCTGTCCGACCCAATAGCGAGCATAGCATCAGATAACTAATTAACTAAAATGACAGAAACCTTCTTTAATTTGTCGTGTACTTTGATTTTTCTTAGTTCGGCCCATGTGCCATCCGCTAACATGGAGGGGGCGGGGCTTATGACCAGCCACCAGGGGGCGATCGAGATGCTCTGCCTTCACTTTTGGGGGTCTGTCATGTCGTCCATCTTTATATACAGTCTTTGGTCTGTACTCCCTACACTGTGTGTGTGTGATTATGCAAGTGTAAGTCCACGTTTAGGTGTATAGGTTTATCAGGTGTGTGTGTCTTTCTGACTAACCATACGTAAGTACGTACACGTGTGTCCGTGAGTGCCAGTATGTGCACGAGTGTGTGCATTAGTGTGTATATTTGCAGACTACCTCTGTGATCAGGCAGGAGGTGGAGGAATTCTGACATATGACGCAGGGAAGGGAACATTGAGATTGACAGGCCAGACTGTATTGTGACTGCTGTGTCCTTGGGGTCCTTCAGAAAAGGCCACGTCTCCAGCACACTGGTGTGATTTCCATAGCTATTGGACCAGTCATAATATTTGAGACACTTTTGGGAACCAATTCTCTGATTAAAAGAACAGTTTGAGAGAGAAAGGGAGACGGAAAGACAGGGAAGAAGACGGCTTCTCTGTGAGTGATCGAACTGAGAAGAAGACGTCAAGCTGACCTTTTTCGGTCAACGCCAACTTTCAGACAGATTCCATAAGGCCTCTGTAAAAAATGTTTATAAGAGCTGGAGATGGAGCTATAGACTGTTTGGGTCTGCCAGTTCGCAACCTCTACTTCTTCTGCTGTGTTTGCAGGTGGATTACAGCCATGCGTAAGCGCAGACTATGCCACCAATTTATGACGAAACAAGCCTAGTTCATTCCCACCAAACCAGTTGATGGAACATTCCCATGACAATTGAATTTATGTTTCTGCACATTTAATAGCCAAGTTCCGGGGTCCAAAACCTGGTAAAGCCTTCTCCTGGTTTTGAGAAACCATACATGCTGGCTAGAGTTAGCAACCGGGATACTGTGGCTGCCGCACGGGAGGTAGTTGTGGTTTGGGGTTGGATAGCATCTACCGAATATACATCCAGTATTGAATCTGCTCATCAAATCCAAATCCTCTCAGAAAAACTCTGTTAATTTAATGTTAACTTCCTCGCTACATGAAATTGATGTTTGAAACCTAGCCGATGATGGTGATGTCATCTATATATCTTATATATATATATACATCTTCGCCATTCTGTGCAGAGGTCGCTACTGTTAGACTGAGGTTTAAAGTCAAGACGGGCTCCAAAGAGACAACAAGTCCTCCGTCAAATAGGCTTTACTGACATCACTATGCGGCACACAAACGACAACACATAATTCAAATTGTACGGCATATTATGGAGCAGCCTGAATTCAAAACTTTGGTAATTAAAATAAATAAATGAAAGGACTTGTCTTCCATGTAACGTCACAATTGCCTTCTCTTATAATTGCTCCCAAAAGCAAAGCTCTTGTTGCCTCCTCTTTTTCCGAGGGACGGAGTTAACACTTCTTTGTGGCGACATCGTTAGGACTTGCAATTTCAACCGATGCCCGCGCTTTTACTTTATATAAGTGCTTTCAAGCTCTCAGACAAATGACAGGAACAGCAATTTCCACAAATCATTCCAATTTCCCTGCAATACACGTTATAATGAAAGCACTCAACAACAAGCAATTCACCGTAACACTTCCCTTTGACTTTTGGCTTTGGTGTGTTTGAAGAAAAAAAGAATTGAGATAAAATAAAAATTGACATTGATGCCACTGTGTTTCATCAGTTTTTACACTGTGGCATCAAAGTTGGAATTTTTACTGTACATTTAAATGCTACAGGTGCTACAATTAGGTCTACAAAGCGGTGTTTGCTGATAGACATAAAATCTGACAATTTACACATCCAAGCAGGGGGAAAAAGAGGGAAATTCTATGAGATAGCACTTAGATAAGGAATGCAGAGGAACGTTTCATAAGGCTGGAATGTCGCAGGATGTCTTGGGCGCCTAGGGGATATCTCGGGAACATATTTTCAATTTGCAGCACGACCTATTCTTCCAGTGCCACTTAGCAGAGATGATGTTATATTCCCCAAGACAAAAAAAAAAACAACAACTATAACTATAATTAAGTACTTATGTATTTATGCCACTTCTGTGACCCTCCACCGGAAGCACCTTGGCCAACGGGGGCTTAACAACGCGTCTGTTGAAAACGGCAAAAACGAAATCAACTGAATTACGTAAAATAATGAACCCATTAAAACATATGACCCCATTTGTTACAGTTTCCAAGCAATTTCGCATTGGATTAAACAGATTTTACAGAGTGGATGCAGTTGCACCACTTCCCTCGTCAATGTGTAAACGATGGATTTATGCAGACAATGTGATTTACATATACAGTCGTCGTCACATGTATAGTAGTCAAAGGATTAAAAGCCCAGGTGTTACTAATAACTTTAAAGGGGACCTTATATACTAATCTCCAGACAACAACAGAGTACAAGCTGTTTGAGCTCCTCTCTCTTTAGGACCCCCCCCCCTAAAAGCCCACTTTCTTCTGATTGGCCAGCTCCTCTTGCCGGTGTGTGCTCAACCAGCATGTGACAGCGAACTGAGCTTGGAAAATAGCAACGCGAGGCACAGAATTTGATGAATTTACTGTTCCTCTGACCACGACTGAGACAAGAATTAGGTTAGAAAAAAACGACAGACCCCAGAGTGTTTCTCACTAATTACCGTACAAAAACACACACCTCTTACAAACGAATCGTGTAAATCTCTTACAGCTTGTGTTGACCACCGACCTTATTTTAGGCATTTAACGAGAAACCCATTCAAAAAAAACCATTGACTTTGCAGACGAGGGAACCGGAGGTGTAAAAATGCGAACTCATTTCCAGGTTTTAGGACTCGTTCCTGCAGCGCTCTATAGGTCCCCTTTAACAATAGCTCCATTCTAAGTGTCCCACCCAGTAAGCTGTGACATTGAGTCAGTATGCACAATAGCAGGACCCTGAAACTGGTGTGGAATTCAGCCGCCATTAACATCACTAGCTAATCGTGCGACATTTAATTCATCAATTGTTCTTTTCATTTCAAATTCTAACCATTTTTTTTTTTACAAAAAACAAAGTGATGTCTCTGAAGATATAAGTCTTTAAAAACAGGTCACAAATATATTGTTTCATTTAAAAAAAAAAGAAAAAAAAAAGAAGCTAAAAGCTAAATGTTACTCAAACAAGAGAACACTCTCAGCTTCTGGCAGCAGGGCGGTGTATGTGGGATTAGGACAAAATAAACTACAGTGTGTGTGTGTGTGTGTGTTCATGGTAATGAAGGAACATGTCACCCAGTGCAATGATGTGGCTCATAGCTGTGTTTTTAATAGTTTTTGGACAACAATGGAGCTCTATGGCACAGGGGGATAAAGATATAGCAGGCTTCGGATTCACACACACACACACACACAATACTTGTTTGGTCATTGCATGCGATTTGTTTGTAACGATAAAAATATAGAATATCTTCATCGGACATGTCCTTTAACTGACTCACCACGAAGAAAATGAAGTAAATGTGATTATTATAAAACAAAAAAAAATTTGATTATTGTGGCCCGAAGTGAATTTGGAGAGGCAGGCTCTGCAGTGCCTCCTGCAAGCTTCCTGCACACAGTGGTTGATTTTAGGCATTATAGGTCAGGGCTGTTTCTGTCGTTCAGGCCGAAAGGGAAGAAATGGCTTGCTGAGATTTTGAATTGGTGGGGCTTGCTGGGGGTGACACACAGCCTGGATGTAAGTGCTGCCTGAGATGACGACTTCTGAGGATAGACAGGCAGTAATAAATTTGGAAAGGAAGTTAATTCTGGAGGTCTGGTCTTGATTTTACCCCGGCTTCAGGCAGGAATTTGTAACTGGATTTTTTTTTTTTTATGAAAAAAACATTCAGGGTTCTACATGGAAACGTTTCAAGGTTCGGGACAGCATTGCAGTGTTTTGCAAATGATGTACAAATGTTCGCAATTCAAGGGATCATCAGTTCTTTTGGGGGGGGGGGGGGGGGGGCTTGATCATTTCATCAAAGAAAATTCAAGTTCTACTGTAAGCTATTCTCGATTAGATTGACACTGTAGCAGCAGAACCAGAAGAAAGTAACAGAAGGTCAAAGCAAGGGTTTGACATTTACAACTGTGGGGAATCCACTCATTCTCCCTCTCCGTCTTTCTTACAGCAATACAGACCTTATGAAAGTTGTGGCCCTTATCCACCAGATAATTATCTTTTAATTGCTGTTCTCTTCTTCTTCTTCTTCTTGTTTTTTCTCCCCAACATTGGCCTTTTTCTTCTTCTTTCACACTTTGTTAAATCTCTCTGTAACAAAAGGTCAGAGTGCACCGAGTGTGATGCCGCGGGGTGAGACGGACAGATCCGCAGTCGGCGCGGCTCTTGCTCTTTGTGCTGCAGTCAGACTTGCCATGGTAACTGGTAGTCAAATGGATATCGCCGTGCCGTCGGACAAAAGCCAGAAGAGGGGAGAGAGAGAGCGGAGACAGATGAAGGGAAATGGAGAGGGTGGACGGACGAAAAAAAAAAAGAAAAAAGGAGGAAAGACCAGGACAGCTGATAAATCTGTCTCCTTGTAAGGGGTCAAAGGAGGGTTGTGGAACTGGAAGAGAGAGAGAGAGAGAGAGAGAGAGAGAGAGAGAAGGTGCCTTCTTGTTTGTGTGTGTTTGTCTGTGTGCGTGCATTTGTCTGCAGCACAACAAGTGAAGCTATGCACCTTTGTGTGAGCATATCTCTCTCTCTCTCTCTCTCTCTCTCTCTCTCTCTCTCTCTCTCTCCGGGTCCAGAGTCCTCTCTCTCTTCTCTCTCAGCGTGCAGTCTCGACGCCGCGCCCCGCTCCCCATCCATAATCCGTTTCTCCCCAGGTGCCTCACTCTCCCACAACTCGCCCCCACGCTGGGATGAAGTTATCACACTACGCACACTACCACTTGCTTGTCCACCCCTGTGTGTGTGTGTGTGTGTCAGTGTGAGGTGGCGTGTTTTTTTTTTTTCTTCAAAAAAACCTCACCCATTATTACTTGCTCTCCCCTTTCTGTGCAGAGGTTCTGCAATCGGACACGCCTGTTTAGTGCATATTGAGGCAAAGCTGCCACAAACACCGGCCTATTCACAGGAACTTATAGGAAATGTGAGTCTGTGAGCACTCTCTCTGTTTCGAACAGGGTTGGTGTGAAAGTGTTCATCCTCTGGGGAAATTGCACGCTTCTTTTAAATTCCGGTCTGATGTGGCCAAGGTGAGGTCAGGGGATCATCAAGACTTTCAGGATCTATCCTCTGGGGACCGTGGATATCCATAACGGATTCAGTGGGAATCTAGCTGTGGCTGCTAACAAATCTTCGGTCCAAAGACTGTTGGCTCATCAGACCAGTGGACCGCCCGTCACTGTAGTTCTTAGTCCCCGTTGCTACATGACAATGGAACTTAATGTGGGCCAGAGAAATGGAAAATATCAAAGGTAAGATGTACAGACAAAGAAAGGTAGAACGGACGCAAATTCTTCACAAGTTCAATTCTTCAGAGGCTTGCCGGCAAGGAAGAAAGTCAGCAAGGTAGACAGAAAGAAAGCGGGGGGGGGACAAACATACCTAAGGAAACAAAGATAAGAATAGAATTTCTGAGAGGAACTCTGTGGAGATTTGCTGTGAATGCCAAATGTCACCTCCGCATCTCCAAAGCGTTGGTTTGTCCTAGTTTGGTTTGAGATGCAAAATACAGCACTTAAAAAGCTGCATCAGGCTCATTTTTATGTGATAAAAAAAACAAAACACAAAAACACCCGTCCTCTAAGACTAAACCACAAAGTAGGGCTGCAACAGTGACGAGCGGCCCATCCTGATGCCACAGATTCAATCATTCAGGTGTTGGGTATGGATACTGGTGGGCAATTTCAAAGAGACAAGTCATAACTTCAAAATAAAGAGCCAAAAAAGATGTCTCCTAAACAGCAGCGAGTGCGTGCCCCATCCAAAGACAGTTGGACTCACCAACGTCAGATCTTTATTGGCTCTCTTTTGGCCCTCTTTGGTATAAATCATCACAGACGCACCAGGCACGTGGAGCTTGTACTGCCCGAAGCTTACAGGGTAGCGATGTTCAAAAGGTTGTCCTGCTCTTAGCTTTACAATTTGGGCTGGCCAGCATGTGACGTTTGCCAAGACCAGCATTAAAGTTCAGCGGGAAATCAAGCGAGACACGATTTTAGAGATTCCAGTCTCATGAGAGCGCACATGACATTGGCTATCAGTTACAGTAATTCAATTTATACCGTATTTGTAGTTTAGCAAATTTGTTATATGACTCTTCAAACACTGTCTGGGCAGTGACACAACAGCCCAACAGTATATTGCAACAGGGCTAGGGCTACCCACATTGGCCACGTTGCAGCACACTGCGCCAAAACAGGTCACGACATACAGATAGAAGTGGTCAAGGTATTGTGGCCTGAAGTTGCCTATCCGGATCCAGATGATTGATGCCCATCAACCATGCTGTAAGGACAGGTCAGTTGCTTAGTTAGCTTTAGCAGTTTGGACGGCCTAAATGATGTAATCTGTTTTCAGATGGGATGGATGGCAGGATAGGTCTGCCCCATTTGGTACCAGTCAGTATGTGTGAGTGCAGGTTGTACTTAAACTCCTCCCCGCCAACATACAGTACACGCAATAGACCATATTCACACTGCGGCCATTTTGCTCCTACGTCACGCTCAGGGTGGGATGCTCAAATGCTGTTATCATGTCGTACTGCTGTGTTCCAGCTTGCATTCCACTGCTTTTCCATTTATCAGGATTTGAAAAGACAACAGACAGTGAAAATCCAGAGGGACACCGTCCATATTTCAACGTGAAACAACACATTTGATAACCCACTAGCTACCGCTTGACGCTAACGCTAGCTTTCAACCACTTCCTAACGTTCCTAACGTACACAATACGATAGGGAAGGCGTGTATATTAGTTCTGAAATATCAACGCAATATCTTGGACACTATATGCAAGCCTGTAATCAAGCTTGCAATGTAACGTTAACTGTCCTGCTGTCTCTTCACCCGACCTCAGAAATGTTCTGGTTAAGTCGGTGACGTTACGTGACATTATGCTCGCTGGAACACATATTTCTGTGTAATGTTTTCACAGATTACATGAAGACAGTTAACGTGACGTTTTCAAGCTCGATTGCATCCAGCGCGCAATCAAACGGCAACGTTAACGTTAGCTAGGAAGCGGTCGAACGCTAACGTTAGCTGTCAAACGGCAGCTAACGGGTTATCAAATTGTGTTGTTTTACCTTGGAATATGGCCCAATGTCCCCTCTGTCTATAGTCTTTTCATTCGCTGATCAATCAGGAAAGTGGTGAAATGATGACGATTTGTCAGATTCCTCACGTTCATACAACTTACGCAAGCCAAAACAAAAGCAGTACGACGCGATGACAGCATTTGAGCTTCCCAACCTGAGCGTGGCGTCAGAGGAAAATGGCCGCCGTGTGAATATGGTCTATGGATACATATATCTACGCTGTCGGAGAGGCCAGAAGTCAGTATCAGAGTCAGCAATAACTGTATCGGTAATCTTCAGCATCGGCTTTAACATTCAGACATGTTGCCCACCCTCATCGCCCGCCGTAAAATGTGCAAGTGAAATAGGAGCTGTTATATGTGCCGCCCACGTTTGGCGTGGAAGGAAACAAGTAGAGAAGGAAGGACAAAGAAACCCAGGACAGGATGGAAGGCACATAGAGAGTTCTTCACACCTGAGAGTTTCTGATATAACAAAGTCTTCAGAGGTTTGGAGAACAGGTGCCAAATGTCAGCAGCTCCATCTCCACATAGCTGCTGTTGGCCTAGTTTGCCTTGAGATGCAGCTGTATGCTCTGTCATAGACGTGGCAAATAAGCACCAGAGGGGGTTCTGACACACACACACACACACACACACGGAGAAAGATATATACATTCCCCCAAAACAGGTGCTGTGCACACCTACGGCGGACCTGTGTGCAGCGACACCTACAATTTTTTTCCAGGATACACGAGGAAAATGTAATTTCAAGTCAAACACAGCCATATGTGTAAGCACGCGCACGAACACACACACACACACACACACACACAAGTACGCAGTGTGATGCCGCAACCCAGAGTGAGTAGTGAAAAATAGGACAGGCAGGGTGGATCCATGCCACCCTTGGTTGTTGGTGGGGATGACTGTCAAAAACCTCTATCCTCTCTCTCTCTCTCTCTTGCTTTCTGTCTCACTTCTTATCCCCTATCTAGATTCCATGCACCTTTTTAGAACTCGTGTTGATCATTTGGAATACACAGCAGAACCCCCCCCCCCACACACACATTTATATAAAGCAAACGCGAGTTAAATAGGCTTGCTTTAAATCAATATGTACGAGTACAATATATACATATAAAAAAAACTATAAACAACATCAGAAACAAATGTAGGTCCAGATTCCAGATGTATGTGTCAGATTCTAGAGTGCGTGTATGCAGAAGTATATATGAATACTTCTACGTGTATGTGTGTGTCATGCAGGTGTGCCAGCGTCGGATTTCCGCGTTCGCATACGCTATCGGCCTTGCTTGTTCGTCGGCAGCACATGAGTTACACTGATGTCCTGACAACCTTTGGTCCCTTTTCCCCCGTGCATTAGCATTGTGGAAAAACTGCATCCCTTCTCACCCCCCAAGCACAAACCGAACAACTGAAATGTGCATCGCTCAAGTTGAGGTCGAGCCAGAGCCGACTCAAACGCCACCGTTATTCGTGTTTGCGTGTATGTCCCGGCGTTTATGTTGTTGTCCCGCTTTCAGTTTCAGTGTTTTCGAGGCGTAAACAAAGGTTTCTCTCGTAGTCCGTTGACCTTCAATTAATTGGCTAAATAATGGCATCATAGGTGGTTGCACCATTTAACTGACCAGAAACTTGCTGGATATAATAATTGTGATACATTTTACGATATTACTTCTACATATATTTAAATACACAATAATATCAGTGAACTGGAATTCTTGTTTGTTACTTCAAACTAACATTAAAGTCAAATTTTGCTTTTGTCTTTGTACTTTTTTATTAATTGAGCAAAAATTGTTCAACTATGTATTTTCAGACAGATTTACAACCAAAGAATAATTAGTTCTACAAAAGGCTGCCCCCCCCCACCTCCTGTGTATTCTGTCTCATGTGGATTTTACAGATCTTTTAAAAAAAAAAAAAAAATTACAAATAGAGTTCATTTACAAAGTAAGTGCATTTGAATGGACTTAAAAAGCTTTGCATTCCAACATGACAACTCCACACTTGCATGCACCATGAACTGTTTTTGAACCGCGTCTTCTTGAATGATTGGCCCCCTTATTTTATCTACCACGGGGGAGCCAGACCTATAATCTAATCTCTCACCCGTCAAGTGTGGTCTGTTGTCAGTAGGGTGTGAGGCGTTTTCCACTGTTCCCTGCTCTGCCATGTTAACCAGCATGCCTACCCCCCCCCACCCCCCACACCCCCGCCTGTTTAGCATAACTGCCAGTCCAGTCAGCTGAAACCAAATGTGGCTCACATGAACGCCAAAACCAAACCATTCACCGTAATCTGTTTATGGACTCTTTTTACGTGGCACACATGTGGCCATGTAAAACCCTGCATTGTGATTGGGCGAGCTATCCAAACTGCCGTAGCGTCGATTGGCTGACCTCCTTTGCAGGCAGCATTTTAATTGGCTACTCACCTAGTGTCGTTTGCGAGGAGGTCATGTGTTTTTAGCACGAGCTTCTCGAAGACAAATCCATCCAAAGCAACTGTGGGGCTTTCCCATGGCAACATTCGACAGCCAATGAACATGCATAAATGCACCGAGGTTACATTCCTGTCTACTGACATCACTTCCTATTATACGCAGAAGTGCTTGGGAGGACGAACCGAGCGTCGCCATCGCCGCACCCGGTCAAACCTCCGGTCTGGCGAGACCACCGGCCTTGCATCAGCAGCTGCAAGCGATTCACACATTTGCAGTGCGACTGACGTTTTAACAGAAGTCATGATGAAAGGACAAATGGTTTAAGTAATAGCAGGAAACTCAAGCAAAGTGACACTCAAGTCCTCAACATGTAAAGATACAGGTCAGAGCTGCCGATGACTGTAATTGTCACAATTATCCACCTCCTTTCCCTCAAGACATTACTTGTGAGTCATGACCTTTAAAGTTTTCATTGACGCTGCTTGGAGACTCCCTGTGTGTGTGTGTGTGTGTGTGCCGGGATGACGCACTGCCCTTTTTTTTAATGCCGCGTGGGAGAGTATTGTTGCTTGGTTTTACCTGTGTAATTTAATCAACCACTAGAACCGCACTGAACTCTGCCTGTGAACTCGGCTGCATGTTGTGGCTCCAGATCGACCCCTGATGCAGCTAATTGGAGGCCAAACAACTCCACGTAGTTAGAATCTGAAACATTCGTATGTATAGCTAAGAGCGAGAATCAAAGCATCCAAAAAAAAAAGTAAATCTTACCGGGAACGTTGTGACTTTGACAAGCCAGCCAGCGTCTTTGTCCGAGATGTGAATAGGTCCAAGCACCGAACACCTGGAGGACGGGGAAAAGGGACGGAGAGAGAAAGAGATTCAATCAAATTTGAGCTGAAGGATCAGAAAAGGGGCGGCGATAATAAAATCGCGACCCCCTTTAAAACAATCAGAAGACGTAATGACGGGCAAAGCCGAAGCGCTAAACAGGAAGTTCCCTTCATTTCTTTTCAAATGAGCTGGATTGGTCCGAACGATACAGGCCTTCCTAGCCGGTGAAAAACAATTTCTTTGGAGACGGAGGAGTGGAGGTGGACTGGAGAGAGGGAGAAGAAAAGCTCCCCGTCCGCGGGTTATGAAAGGATGAGTGTGTCAACAAAGGGCAGTGAGGCACGTGAAGTGTGAGGCGAAGGTAGCTCTGAAAGCAGGGCTTCATTCCACCGTCTTCTCCTCGCGTGCTTTTGTCATGTGTATTGTGCCTCGGCCTTCGTGAGCCGTCATGTTTTCCGAGCCCTTTGCAAAATGAACGGTCATGGGAAACTCAGTAGGCAGCGCACAGGCTCCGCGGGGAAACCCGGCTCAGCGAGACCCCCCATTGACGAGGTAGTGTCTCTCTGTCTGATTCTGTTCCATGGCAGAGTGTCACTGCCTACCACCCCACCCCACCCACCCACCCCCACCCTGGGGGCAGCCAGTTCATGTACCCCTGAAAGAAAGGTAGGCACTGTTAAGGTAGTGCGCAGTTTGTAACGAGCATGTTAACGTCAGATCCTCCACAACTCCCAACTCGGGGTCCCTCCGTGCAACACCGATCCACACCAGTGCCTTGTCTCGTGTTATTTAGCCATTCTTGTGCTACCAAATTCATCTTGAAGCAGTGTTTTCTTCAAGTGTTTCATCCATTCCCTGCCACACATACAGTACAGTGTCCTGCAGAAACCACCAATATGCTTGTCATACCATTTGCGCTGGGTTTCCCGTTATTTCTTTTATGTAAAAACAAGTTAATATTGTTTTTGGGCATGATGACAAATTCATTTTTTGTAGAAATAATGACATTTCTGAGACATCAGGCAGAATACACGTTGCTCAGCTCAGCCGTCAGACGATCCTCAAGGATTCGGTGTCTTTACGAGGCTGATTCCTCCCACTTCCTTATTACTTGTAGTCCATTTTGTGAAGGGCAGAAGAAACATAAATGTTTTTTTTGTTTTTTTTTTAATTTGTTTTATCTAGAACATGAATGAATGTGTTCAGCGAGAACAAAAGACATCAGACGCTGCCCGACTCGCTGGCGTTTTGACAGTTTTAATTAAGTCTGAATGTGAATACGTCCAAGTCCTTGCTTTGAACTGCGAAGATGTTCCGATGGTTATTCCCGTATCATGTGAAGGCAGCGTCGCCGTGTCATGTCACATGACATAGTCCTGACACATGTTACGTGCTTGTCAGTGGTAAAGCTAGATTCCCCTTTTTGATCTATCCACCTTAGGAGCTACGCAGTTTGACCCCTTACACAGCCAGCCAGTGTCTCCCTGACAAATGTCATTTCATGCCAGAGCCTCTCGGCGGTCAGCCATTTTGTGTCGCAGACACACCCTGGTTCAGCAGCTCTTCTCAGGTCTAGTATTATTCCACGGCCTCCACTCACTCTGCAGGGGTGGGGGGCACATTGTGTCCTAATCACTGAATGAAGTTCGAGGCATTGACCCCCTGTGGCCTTCAAATGTCCCCCTGTCCAACCCTATTCCATGCCATCTTGTCTCACGCTAGGCGGCCATTTTGCATCAAATGGAGGAGAAGCAGCTGAAGCCTCCAGCTTCATTGTCTTTTACAATATTGCTTATTCCATTTGGCCACATTGCCGAGCCATTCACAGCAAGGCGATTCACATTTGAGTGTCCACCTGTGGACCTTGAACAGGATTAGTATCTCGCTGAGTTGCTGTTGTTGTTTTTTTTCTCCCCCCTGGTACTTATTTACACTTTGTCCAAAACAAAATAGTAAATGCACATTTTTTTTCCCTTTTTTAAGAAGTTTGAAACGTTGAAAGGTTTTTTTGCTTTGTTTGTTTTGACTATACAGCATGTAAAGATGTGGATATGTTATTCCCTGCATCCTGTGGATGTTGGCAGGCATATAATCGCCCACTATATAAAATATGGAAACTTGCCCCCCCCCACCAGCCATGTTATCAGATCCCTCCATCCCATCCCTCCGTTATGAGATGTTTTGGGTCGTCCTGTATCCTCCTCGTGCTATGCACAGATCTCTAATACACAAGTACATGTGGTGTGTGTGTGTGTGAGAGTGTGTCTATCTATCTCTAGACTAAACTTGACTATGTTCATTTCTATAGTAAATTCGCATCTGTAACATCTGTTATAAAGATTTCTTGTCGTAGAATTATTCAACAAATCCAAAAAAAAAATTTGTCTTGTCATTGTAATGATGTCTGTACTCACAGCGTGTCTTAGTTCCCATGGCCTGAATTTCAGTCTTGCATCACTTGTATTTTGTGTCTGCTACTTCACTTTCACTCCACGTCAAGCCAAACAGAGGCAGAGGGCTAGCACAAAGTACAAATATTATTTTCTTTTTTGTTTTTATCTGTTCCATTTGATTCTTGACAGCTGAAGCTATTCCCTCAAGAATAAAAAAGATAAAACTCTTTCAGAGGGTGACTTTGCAAACGGGCTTTACGAGCGTACCCGTTCCTCTGAGATAACATGCAGATGACATTCCTCTAATATCCTGCTGGCCTGTTCCACAATGCTTGGCAACATCTTTCTACTCTGCGCATTTCAAGAGAGTACTGATTCAGTAAAAGTCTTCAGAAAAAAACAAAAAACAAAAAAACAAAAAACACACACATATATATATATATATATATATACAGTCATGGAAAAAATTATTAGACCACCCTTGTTTTCTTCAATTACTTGTTAATTTTAATGCCTGGTACCACTAAAGGTATATTACCTGAAGAATACAATAAACACGACAAAAAATGCAGCTGATTACATAATACTTTATGTCCTATTTGACATGCTTAAGCTTAATTGTATTCCCAGGGTATATAAGAGGCCATTTCATGTCATAAGCAGCACTGCACATGCAAAGGCCTGGGTTGGTTTCCTGCTAACATTCAAGCCGTAGCACAACTCAGAAGTTGTCAGCTCTCACATAATGCCTAAAACAAAAGAATTATGTGAAGCCACAAAGGCAGCCATCTTGGCACTGCTGGAAAATGGCATGAGTGAGAGACAGGTAGCCAAAAAACTGAAGATCTCCAAGACAGCCGTTCATTACACCAAGAAAAAACAAGACGAACATGGTACCACCAAATTGCTAGCTGGTCGAGGCAGGAAACGTCTTTCTACCCCACGAGATGACCGTGCACTCATCCGTTCCTGTGTCAGGAATCGTCGTCAGACCTCCAAGGAGCTTAAAAATGAGTGGGCACTGTCGAAAATTGTGACTTGTTCGGCAAGGACAGTTCGAAACCGACTTCTTGAAGCTGGTCTGAAGTCACACAGGGCACGGAAGAAGCCCTTCATCAACGAAAGGCAGAGGAAGGCCCGGTTACTCTTTGCTAGGGATCACAAGGATTGGACTGTTGATGATTGGGCTAAGGTTCTCTTCAGTGATGAATCCAATTTTGAGTTGATGCCCACTCCAGCCAACTTAATGGTTAGGAGGAAGCCTGGAGAAGCCTACAAACCAGACTGTCTTGCCCCTACAGTAAAACATGGGGGTGGATCAGTGATGATCTGGGGTTGTTTCAGTATGGGTGGAACAGGGCAAATGCAATTGTGTGAAGGGCGAATGAACCAGGTCATGTACAGGGCTACTCTTGAAAACAGTCTTCTTCCATCAGCTGGAAAACTCTTTCCTGCCTCGAATGACTGGATTTTCCAACAAGACAATGCCCCTTGCCACACGGCAAGGTCAGTTAAAGCCTGGATGGAGAACCAGAACATTCGAACCATGCCTTGGCCTGCTCAATCACCAGATCTAAACCCAATGGAAAACCTGTGGAAAATCATCAAACTCAAAATGGAGAACCACAAGCCCAAAAACAAAGCAAATTTGTTTGAATTTGTGCAACAGGAATGGGCTGCTGTGACAGCAGAACAATGTCAGAAGCTGGTGGAGAGCATGCCAAGACGCATGGCTGCAGTCATCAAAAACAATGGTTATGCAATCAAGTACTAACTCCTGTGTGTGTCATGTGACTAAAACAGACAGAAAAGAAAACATGGAATGCCTAAAAGCACTGTTTTTGGCAGTACAATGCCATAGCTATTGATGTAAGAACTTAAGTGATTTTGGTTATTATCAAGAAAACCATGGAAAATGGCTAGATATCAGCTCTTAAATTAAACTCTTATGAGCTATTTTTGTTGTTATCATTATATTTGTCCAAACAAATGTACCTTTAGTGGTACCAGGCATTAAAATGAACAAGAAATTGAAGAAAACAAGGGTGGTCTAATAATTTTTTCCATGACTGTATATATATATATATATATATATATATATATATATATATATATATATATATATATAATACAATGCATTTTCCTGTCTACCTGAAAAACACCCTTTTCGTCACAGGAAGTCAAGATTGCCCTGGCGCATACACAAGTGATTTATGTGCCATCGGTAATGGCGCCTCAGTACTTGTAATCATCCACTATGTCAGGATAATGGAGGATAATGTTGCCCCTCTCCTGAAATCAGCGATCACATCCTTGGTTTTACCGGTGTTTATACTTTAGTCATGATCCCGACACACTGGAAACAGCTTTGCAGCATATTCTTTATTTAAGTGAAAGTATTAACATCACAATGAAAGCCCGTATTCAAAAGATTGAATCTAGAGGTATTCATAGGTAAAAGGACCGCAGCATCAAAATGAAAACGAGCATATTTTGTTAACAATATTTTTTGACATTGTGACTTGTGTAATTGCTTTCCTTTTTAAAAGTGAAACAAAAGGGATTTAAAAAAAAAAAAGAAAAAGAAAAAAAAGGACACAATGCTCGCCCTCACTCATATTCTCACGTTGAATGAATGAGAAAGGTTTGCGTCTGTAACAGGCAGTAACAATCCAGTCTTGATGAAGCAATCGCTACAAATCGAGAGCAAGTAAGGCACAAAATAGAGACTTAATGGCATTAATGGCTTCAAGTTGAAATGACGTTTCTCTTTGAGGCAGAGCGTCTCTAAATTCGGTCTAATGTGTCTTTCAAATGCGCCATCTTGTCCTGAGCTCATCGTATCTTTGAACTATTAGCGGATGGATGTAGTAAATATAGTGCCTGAAATGGGCCGGCACTTCTGATTTTTGTCCACATGGGTACCCTTAGTCTAGGTATGCACCCTAAACACTCGCACAACGCTTGATTTTTAAATTTTAAATTTTTTCTTTTCCCCCTCCGGCATTCCGCCAAGACCCGCCCTCCTCTGCCTCTGATTGGCTAGTGTTCGTTCGGTGTGGTTGGTTAGGGTTAGGCATGAGGAGTGAGATTTAACACGTAGAAACTTTAGCAACTGACGAGGGTTCCTATGGACACAATATCGGTCTTATATGGCATTCATCATGCTTTTATCCAATTTTGAATGTAAAAAAAAATAAAAAAATAAAAAATGTCTTCAGGCCTGAGCCAATGCAACAACGTACTTAAGTGAAATGCTATTCTCAGTTGGTTTTATTCTAGCAGATATGCAACATCATATTTGTGTGCGAGCTGGAAATGCACGTCGTACGTAATGAAATGCATGCAAAAATACATTTGAAGGATATATATTACCAAGATATGCGTAGAAATAATAATAATTATATCCAAGACACATGCGATGATCATGTCATGCGACTGCTGAAGTATGGTACTGGCACCTTGTTTTGGTCCAATAAAGGCGCCGAATATAGACAACCAGAGAAGGAGGGATGGGTCCAACAAAAAACAAACAAAAAAACAAACAGGTGGGATGAGGTGCGCGTGTGTTCAGTGTATTTGTGACTCCGAGACTACCTGCGAGGACATACCAAGGGTGGTATGTTGGTGGAGGTGGTTGTGGGTGTGCGTGCGTACACGGCAAAACACGCAGACCCCCTGCCAGTACAGAGGGCGGGGGGGTGCTGAGGCAGGCTCTGTGCTTGTTGATAAGCAATAGCAACACTGCTCCCGACAGGGAACTTGTGTTACCGAAAGGGAAACACAGTCCTAATTTGTGTGTGCTGTGCCTGGACTCAGAGTCTGCACCAGTGGGGGGGGGGGGGGTGGGGGGGGCACAAATACCTGGACGCTGGGCTCAGATTCATGTGTTGAGCCCGAACTGTACTGTTATGGAGAGTTGCATGAAATCAGTGCGGTCCTGCGGGTTTCAGTGAACAAATGCATTGTTTCTTATGTGGTGCCATGCTATTATGTGCTTTCTGACTTGTGTGTCATGGCGAAAGGAATCCACACTCTTAGTCGCCGTTGAATTAATACTTTGTTCCCTTTGAATGACAAAAAAACAAAAAACAATCGAATCCATCCCCTCAAATTAGACTTTTTGCACACATCAGATCAGCTGAGTGGGCAAACAGAAGGCTGAAAGCGAAGTGGAACTTATCATCCGCTGCGCCCATAAAGTTTTGACGATTCCCATTAAAGATGTTGCTGATGATAATGGCTTTTATAGACAGATAAAAAAAAAAATGTTCACGACTGTGTTCCTGCTTGCTTCAAAATGGAATCTGCCCGTACGGATTTAGCCCAGGCTCACTGGGTCACTGACATGACTTCATCGAGCTCTAAGCAACAGAGATTCATTGTTCTATTCTCAGGACATTACTCCGAGGACAAAATTTGACTCATTAACTCTCAATATAGTTCTCAAACCAAATGAATTTGTGCGGGCCTGTTTACCGCTTTGGAATATTTATGAGACGACGTGGAATAACAAATCAGCTTTTCTTCGCTGCAAGGACTCTCGGAAACCTTCATGTATTGTCGCTTAATTTATTTTCAGTCACGGTGACTGCATTGTGTACCTTTGGCAAACAAGCCTCTTGAATTTATTTAATAAGTGAAATATCTTTTCTTTTTTTGTTTTTGCCCGAAATGTTACTTTTGATTGGCCTTTATACCCCCGAAAAACCCATAGTAGGTCTTGACAAACATGTCCATCTTTACAAGGCATTTGCTCTGATGGTTGATCTCAGCTTTTTAGTGAAGTGTAATAGTCTGCCTTTTTCCAATGCAGTTCTGACTGCACTCCATTACTCTGAAGCTTTTACTCCAGAGGTTAAACAAGTTGTATGCAGGGGTACCAACGGGCCTCGATTTGGAATGAGCATCACTTGAGAGACACATAAAGTGTTGATCCTTCCAATTGCAGATGTGAACATGGTCACGAAATATGGATTTACATAAATGAAATGAATTCAGCGTGTGTGTGTGTGTGTGTGTGTGTGTGTGTGTACATGTCTTGTTACTGTGACAACCCTGTCCAGGTGAGTAGCACCGTTAAAGGCTGGCAGGAAAATATACGGCAGTCTCTGACAGCATATTATGTTATCAGGACATTCTCGATGTCCTGTTTGCACTACAGCATTTGCGTACTCTGTTGTTGTAGTTTCAACCTGATAGGAATACCGAACGTCTGATGCCTTCTGTAAACACTATAAAACTACAAAAAACCTTTTTTGGTCGATGCAGAAATGACAATGGTTAAGGCAATCATGTAGAAAAAACATAAAATCCTTCATAAACTGCAGCAGCACACGTGGTCCCCATGCTTAAATGTCCCTGCGGTCTGGTTTATGTTGGACAAGCTTAAAGATATATCTATATATATGTATATGGCCATGCGTAAAATAGAAAGACACTGGCCAATCATGTGGACTCTGTGCAAACAAGGGCTTCTACAGAACTACCCTGATTGGCTGGTTGAGTCAGACCTGGTCCAGTTTTTTTTAAAAGGGGTGGATGGGTGCTCACAGACACACATTTTATTTTTTTAAAGGAGCCCTTCAATTAAATATTGTTACTGACATGCAATGGTCAAAATGAAATTATAATTCATTAACATTGCCTTCTGTAGCTTTAACATTAATATCCTTTAAGTTATTAGAACAATTAAGAACATGAGAGTAGTTAAATCCTTCTGAACTTATGTTGTGCAGTTCATTTTTTTTTTATTTATTACTATAAACCACCACCTAACAGTTGGCCCACAATTGATGAATGAAAGGAATAAGTAAATAATAGGCCTGCACTACAAAATATGATAGTCTGTCAATTTAGCAGTATACACCAATCTACTTAATACACTGCTCATGTACTAAATATGAAAAAAAAAAAAAAGTTGGCATATTTGGACCTGTTTGAAAGAAATCCCACTCACTTGTGGCATAAAACCAAACCGACGTCCCCACATTTAACCTCCTTCGCATACCAGACGGATACACTGATGTATTAGCTGCTAGCTGTTCCTCATCTACTCATAAGGGATTTGAGGCTAACCCGTGTTAGTGTGTCCCTGCATTTTGTTTGCTCTGGCGCGAGGCATGCCGATGGGAGGGCAGAGTTCTCGCTCACTCAGGGTATGAATTCGCAAACACACATGGATCACATTATTGGATGTCTGATAGCCAAAGCAATGGATGCTTAAGTGCATCTACTTTATTTAGGCGCACACGTTGTTATCAGACAGGTCTCGCCATTAGCTGTCCTGGTTTATAACATGTCGTAAAACTCCAAAATAAGAGCACCGACTCTCACCTGCACACACACACACACACCAGATTATATGTCGTATGGATCTGCGTAATTTAAACAAACTCCCTCCTTGACTAAATGATCCGTTCCTTGGGCAAACACGAGGTTGGACAGAAGGAATAGGAAAGTGAGAGGGCTGGACACTGGAATGGAATAAAAAAAAAAAAGAGGGGAGAAGGAATGAAAAGAAGCAAGAAACGAGAAGAAAAAAAAAAGGAAAGGAAAGGAAAGAACAGTGTGAGGGGAAGAGAAATAAATCAGGAGAGCAGATTGAAACAAATGGAGCAGAATGCGAGCTGGGAGTCTAATTCTCCCACGTCTCTGTCTCACTCACACACCTGGTAGCAATTGAAAAGTAACCTTATTACCAACTTCCCTCTCATACGCACACACACACACACACACACACACACACACAGTCACACAACTAGACGCACACATGCAGACCTACACACTGGCCTATTAGCCAGGATAACAAGACCTATCTATGACCAACATCACACTTACTCCCTTTTACTTTAATAGCTAGATGTATTCCACAGCAAATTGGTCATGTCACAGGTACACACACACACACACACACACACACAAGCTAATGCAACTGTACGCAACAACACACATACAGACGCCCACACGCAATACGAAACGTGTGGTTTAAAGCACAAAAAAGCGCACACACACACACACTTAGGAACGTGTTAAGGGAAAATTAAGGGGAGGAGGAAGACAGTGCTGAAATGCGTATGTGTCAGTCAGTGTTACTTGATATGTCTTTTTTATTTTATTTTTTTTTATAAAATAAGATCTAATTTGTAAAAAAAAAGAAGATTATTTTGAATTAGTACATAAAGTCAAAGACATGAGAAATGAAACCGAAGCAACTAAAGCATTAACTTTGACACAAACTGGAAAACACGGTGAAACCAGTACAATTTACCAACGTTAAACCTGCTAAGCAGAACTGGAAAGGTTAATAGAAGTTGCTTTGGCTCTGAATAACTTGTCTTTCCAGAGACAATGTTCTGGTTACTGCGGATAATGCACAGACCTCACTTTCAACAGTTCCCACTGGAACTGCTCTCCACTGAAGAAATAGTCCCTCTGAAGACGTACTGCTGTTGACTTGAAATGTCATTTTTCTTAAAACGACAAATGATGCACAGAATGAAATTCCATTAACCTGAATGTCTCACAGTTTTGCCTCTCAGGCCCTTTCCTGCAGCCACACTCTCTCTCTCTCTCTCTCTCTCTCCAGCCCCTGCTCACTTCTCCCAGGCCCATGTACTTTCTTCCTGCTCCCCAGACCCTGTCATCCTCGGGCTGTCCACCAGGTGCCCTCAGCCTTTTCTGCCAGGATTCCTCACCCACCCGCTCACCTCGCGCTCCCGCGTCCCTCGTCAGCCGCTCGCCGCATATACAAGCCCAGATCCTCTGTCGGTTCATAGTATGTCACTGTCTTGCCTTATGTTAAGTTCCTTTGAGCTTGTATCACCCAAACCTGGACCCGTCTACCTGCCTGCCTGCGCCTCCAACTGTAACACCTGTTTTGGCATCTTCCAGCTCATTTATTTGGTTTTGCAGCACACAACACCAGATATTTCCCTCAGAAGTTGGTGCCGACTAAAGGCTAAATTGGACTTATGATCATCAGGTGGCCAGAGACGCGAATCCAAATAAATGCTAATGTCGCTCTGTGTCTGCTACCTTTTTAAAATAATTTGTAAAACTATGACTTCCCTGTGAGATCGGGGTGCAGACACTACACCTTACACTGTATGCATACTTTGTCTGTTTAGTGTTAAGGGTATAGTTGACAGCCCTCTGCAACAACCAAACTTGGTAACGATGGAGTAGGTTCTTATTGGATTTTTTGAGAGGACAAGTGAAACAACAGTGCCTGCAGCAGAGATCATATATTATACCATATTAGTAACTCTAGAGAACACGAGCTTTTCATTCAACCAAGGACAGAATCTGACGAAACGCACCATCTGTGTTTCTGTCTATCCACTTGGATATGTGACGAGCGTCTTACACCGGAACCCCATTAAATCAGCCAGGAGGTGCAGCACAGTGGCTTGGCGTCACCCTCTGCTTCTTGCCTCTGGCAGCCAGTTTGGAGCTAGCAGCTGCAACAGTTGATTGAATAGTAGGTGAGGTGTGAACGCTTTATGGCCTACATGGAAAGATGACTTCATGGCTTCTCTTAACGCAACCAAGAGGGAATATATCCAGAGGTTTGCTTGTAGTGGTTCTATCCCAAGTGTCTTGGAGCAATAGATGAGAAATGTAGGAGTCTGAAACCCAGCCAACAGTTGGGAGTTATTTTCAAGGCTACAAGGGATTCTTCAATTTCATCCTGAAGGCTGTGTGTAATGCAAACTACAACTTTATAGTCGGGGGCATAGAAGTATATGGGCAGTACAGATGTAGAAGAACGTGGATTTAGAGGAGATCTGATAGATTTTGATGGGATGATTTGAAGCCTGGGTTTAGGTTTACGTTCTCTGTCAGCTGGAGCCAGAATGTGGTCCATAAGAGGGGAAGTCTGGTTGTTGCTCAGGTCGGACAAGGAAGAGGCAACATCTAATGGCCTCCTGAAAAAAAACACACTACATTTTACATATGCTTTTAACAGGTCAAACCTTACCGCTGAGCAGCATGAGTACACCTGTCCTGTCTCAAGGCTAAAGTAGGTCACCGAGAACACCTTTTGGCAAAGGATACTGGCTGCAAAAGCAAGAAAGGGATGGCGCGGAATGTCATCCCTTTGAGGTACATGTCGAGTTTTTATTTTTCACTTTGCATTCATGTGGTGTTTTTTGTTTAATTTTTCCTTACTCAGATATACTGCAAACACCCACTGCTGGCAAAGTGGGCATTTCACCGCTCTCAGGGAATAACCTTTTTTAATTGCAAAAATCAATGTCCCGAAAGAGCAGTTTTAAATGTTAAACGTTACTATGTAATGAACCAAAACCTACATGAAAATTATCTTGGCTGTAAGGTGAATGGCTAGTCAAACAATTTCAAGATCAACTTTTAGCTCTGATTCAATACTCGTAGTTCTTAGATAACCATTCTTGAGGGACTTCTACTTCGGAGTAGGTACTCTCCCAACACAAGATGAACCTTGAATGGCATAACACAGCACTGGCAACCACCATCTTTTAAAAGTAATGTAACGGTAGCCTTAAAAACTGTACCAAAACACGGACAAATGGACCAGCAGTGAAGTCCAGGCTTTATTGAGCATTGATGCCATGGGGGAAATAGAACGCAATTTTGACTTTGTCAAAGCAAAATATAAAATTCACTTCAGCGTTTCTATTGGCGGTGTGAATGCAAAAAAAAAAGCCCATGAGGGTACGTAGTTCTTGGGGAGCTCCCTATTGGGCAGTTCCCCTAAGGGAGTCCCCAGAACTGTTTGGTCCGAAAATGCCTATTGTAGACATTAGATCTGGGTACAATCCAATGCCTCTTCCAATTATTCCATCATCGTCATCAATTGCACTATGGTAATTTTGTTTTTGTTTTGTTTTTGAAGTGTTTTATGTCACTTGTTAAAAATGTCTTGTTAAGACATGGGGAGAGTAAAGAGTTCAACCTCTGGGAAGCATGTGAATATGCTAAGATAATGTGATGACAATATACCCATGAGATTTTTCACGACTACAAGTAGAAATAGTGGCCTTTATTGTGGCGATAGAGGAAAGGTCAGGGTGACATTACAGAAATTAATTTCATAGACACCTTGTTGGACTGGAAAATTCTGACCTAAATGTGATGCTATGTGAAAGTTAAAAGTATCACTGAAATCCTCGACCATGAACAGAAAACACTAGACGTTTTGACGCCCGGAAAAGTCAGGGCAGTAATACCAAACGTTACGGCTCGTAAATGTGGAAAGACTCTGCTTCAGATGTTTAAATGTTGTAACAATGTATGGATGGACGGGTGGATGGCTGGACTGACCAACTCCAGCATCCTTAAAATGGAGCATTCACTTGGGAAATAGCACAGAGGCAAAGATAGAAACCGACCCTTGGGACATATAAACAGACACTTGGGACATCGCAAATCTGAAGCCCTGAGTCTTCAGTAAGGTATTTGTGACTTCAATGTACTGAATTTGAATAGATACAGCTTCCCATGACACCCATTTTCATGCACTTGATACCCAAATGGAGGCTGCGTTTTTACAATTCATTTTCATAGGCTCCATAAGTAGCTATCAAGTTTATATCCCTGTTCAGCACATTTCAATTGTTACCCCTCTTGTTAGTCCAGCCTACTTTTTAACGCACGGCTCCAGTATTTATCATTTGTTTTGTTTAAATACCAAGCCGAACATAAACAGCCATAAATCTTCCACGAAGAACACAACATATATGTCCCAGGGGGGGACTCAATGTTTCGGATCCCCGTAGAGCAGCCGTTCACAGTGCCTGCCTGTAAATGGCAAATTCCTCTCTTTGTCCCATTTAACGAACCGTGCTCGGGTCTTGCTTTCACTTCAAGGCCGAGGGAATTTTTGTTGTCTATTTTTTTTTTTTTTTAAGTTTCAAAAGAGAGTAAGTTAGACACACAAACAGCAGACGCACCCCCCCCTCCCGCCTATGAGCACACAAGCACAGGCCAAGGCGCGCACATCCACACGCAAACACGGCCAGTGACCTTACAGGCAATTTGAAGGTTTTTAAGCCAAGCCACTGTTAAAAATGATTAGGCACTTGTCAAGGGCAAGGTGATTGCCAGATGGAGGGCTTTCCAGTGGTTAAGAGGTGCTTAAGGTCACAGCGCTTTCATCCTCTAATGCAGTCTGAAGAGGTCATCCAGCGAAATGGCACCCTTTATCCCACCCACGCTACAACATTCAGCGCAAGGAGAATTAAGACTGCGCCCCTTTTGTTTTGACCTCCCTCTTTCTGAACGTGGAATCGAACTAGTGCAGTACAGCACCGCAACTTGTCTCAGGTGACGTGCCCCTGGATTACTGCTCCAATAATGTAGTTTTTCAAAACAGATCCATTGCGCCGGAAGAGACGCGTTCCGCGCCATGTTTGTGTTTTAACGCATTAAAAATCACCAGAAGCCACTGGAACAACTTGGCCAGTCACTTTTGTTCAGAGGCCATTCAGGCTGAATGTCCACCATATAAACATACGACACATAGAGTCTGATGGTGTCATAAAGTGGATGCCTTTCTGTGAGAAACCACACCCCCACTACTCCTCTTTTAGTTAATACATATATCACGACCAAAGTTCAGTTCGGAACTGTTCAAGGTCACCAACCGAGCCGGCCTTGTCGTTTCCTTCTCATTAACAAAACGATAACAAATAATAAACGGTGAAAATAGAGGGGCGTTCAAGGGTATTGGGTTGCGAAAAGAGGTTCTACTGTGCCATGACGGATCGATTCTGGTATTGTTGGCTTTTTGAGAGGCGGGTGGCCCCTCTGACCCGGGGGAGCGGCGCGATCTGTCACATCGCCGCATCCGCGCTTTCCAGGGCTCAGGTGCGGACACAAAAGTGTGCTTTCAGACGTGGGACAAGGATAAATAAAAAATGAAAGCCTTTTTTAAAAGATCACACTCTTTTCTCCCACATCACCACACATATACAAACACGCCTCAACTATGGCGCCATTTAAGACATGGAAATGAACCAGAATAGTGTGAAGAAATGACTAAATATCGTGCTTATGGTAGATGCACACGCCTGTGCCCAAACATACACAAACACAGGGATGTGTGCTTTCACTCTTCCATATAGGAAAAATACACGTCTGTTGCTAATTGCTACTTGCTAAAAACGCTAAACCCGGGTCCACAAGCCCGCTGACCAGAATGTGAGCCAGTTCAGAGCGTACAGGTGAACAATGGATGGAAACAATCGGAGAGGCAGAGGAGGCGTGAGTATGTGTCACGGCCGAGTCCGCCACACCAGTTGTTTATTTTTGCCAGAAGAGTCAAGAGGTTTTGTGAATGTAAATTTGAAGACTTGGGTTTTGTGATTACACGAAAAAAAAGTGGTGGAAGCAGCTCCAGTAACACTGACGACGGCGCACACTTTGTCAAAGAGGCTTCGATGCGAATGCAGTCCATCTCATGCGGCTCGTGACTCGTAAATACACTTAAAAAACGGGAGTAGCCGCGAAAAATCCGAGCAAGACTGACATTAAGGGCCAGCGTTGTTCGAAGCCACCGTACACTCTTCCATGAGGGCTTCTTCTTGTCCCCTCCCCTGAGCCCCGATATTGGTCAAGGATGTCGGTCAGTTTGCAACACATTGGTCCAGGAAACAAAATATCTTGACAGCTGCTGGCCAGATTGTAGTATGACCAAAACTTCCCATGGACAAACGCACAACAAGGGAAAAAGGCCAAAAAAAAACAAGCCTTCTGTACTGTATGAGACCCACTAAATTAAAAGCAAAATGTTAAACCCTGATTGACAGCACACTTCAAACCAAGGCTTCCAGGTGAGTAAAATAAAGCCAAAAAAAAAAAGATGAGAAAACATCAACAAAAGCAACACCTAATGTTAAGTACTTACACAAGTCGTCCTTGTGTGTATGTGTGTGTTTGTGCCGCGGATATCCTCCTAAATAGTGCATTCAGGACTTTATTTCAGGTAGTAATACAGTTCTATGAGTGTGTTACTGCCGCTCTGTGCGTGTCATTACTCCATTTGGACTTCGGTTTTGAAACAGCAGTCCGACTGGAAACGCACACCAGAAAAAAGAAAGTAAAGACGCGTGCATTTTGAACGGGAGCGAAGTCAACAGATACAGTTAGCGGAGAGAGCGAGAGAGAGAGCCAGAAGGAAACAGAGAAGCGAGAGAGAGAGAGAGAGAGAGAGAGAGAGCAACTGGATCTATCTAAACACACCTGCTTGTAATGATTTTCGCCAAGCCCTGTGTGTGTGTGTGTGTGTGTGCACTCAAACAAATATCATCAGTTCTCTAAAGGCTGAAACGCAGACACACAGAAACACACACATACACTCCCTCAAAGTATGGTGTAGATTAGCGGAGAATGGACTGTCTAAACATACTCATGTAAACAGAGCGGATGTTCACACACACACACACACACACACACCCACACAAACGTGCCACCATGTCCACAAAGACTGTCCTCTCAATGGTTTGAGAGAGAGTTGTGAACAGAGCATCTGTGCATTAGGATATAATGTATAATAATAACAAAATAATATGCAAACAATTTGTGAAATAACGTATTAATATGAATATTATTGTTTTTTTGTTTTTTTTTAACTGTGTGCAGCCTCGTTCAGCTCAATAAACAAAAAGAGGCGTTCGTGTCTGTTCGACGATGTGAGGGGAGGGGGGCGGCGTGTGATTGGCTGAAAAGGTGAGAGGGCGGCGACAACACCACGGCCACGAAAAGGGGACTTTTTGTGAAATGAAGCAAACACGTGGGAAGCTCCGTCTGAGCTTGTGCCGCAGCAGAGCTGACGCAGCAGCACGTCCCAGACCTTTCCGTGACCTCGTCTCTCCCTATATAATATTCACTCACTCCTTCCCTTTCTGTGTCTTCTTTTACCCCCCCCCCCCACACACACACACACACACACACACACCCACCCCCTCCTTCACTCCCTCCCAACAGATCTTTCATGTTTCAGTAACTTTTAGCAAGGATCAACACTCTAAGGTTAACTTGACCTTTTATGTGTGTGTGTGTCCTTCGTGCCATCCGTGGGTGAATGGATTGTGCTACCTCACAGTATATGTCACAGAAATAAATCAGAAATGTTGCAATATACTTTTTTGTTGTTGCCATTTATTCCAAGTGTAGTCCGAATGTGATCTGAGCGATCGGATCTCAGTGCGTCCTGAAAAATGCGCCTTGGGTGCGTTCACACCCGTATTTCTGTCTGGCCGTAAAACAGGCCGGGACTTGACGTGGTCTGATCTCTAAGCTAAACTCTAAGAAACTGGAGTTCCTAGATTCTCCTGCTGGTTGTGTTGGGGTACTGCAGTTTGGGACTGGGTCTTCCCATGTTGTGTTCGATTTGTTGGACAGGAAGACACGCTGTGATCACGCCATACCCGCATCTGTCCAAGTTCAGCCCGCTTAGGTAACATAAAGGTGGAAGTCGCTGATTTGCAAGGCAGGTGCTGTCAATTTCTTTATGCCGTCTTCACGCTCAGTATCCTTTCATGAATGGAACGAAAAGCACACCGTCGGAAATAATCTTAAGACTCAAGTTCAAGTATAAATCTAAAGAAAGTGATCCAGATTGACTTTCGCTGTGCCGACTGTGTGAGGAGCTTTGAAAAGGTGAACTCGTGCAGAGAGAGACGACGTCAAGAGGGACTCCAGAAGTTCAATAAATCAGATGAAGCCATCCGGCTTTATTTGGACGACAGTGTGTTCCGTTCTCTTTAAATCACACCTGCACAAGGCCAAGTGCAGACCTGGATTCAAGCAGTACGTCTCAATATCACCGCAGGCAATTAAAAGAGAACAGTTCCACCAGTGGGCAGCGTGTCAAGGGCTGTGCTTGCGTTGACGTGTTGACGGTTTTTTTTGTTGTTGTTTCTATTTATGCGCTGACGACGACCTGACCTAAATCTCACTCTCTCTCTCCGATCGGGTCCCTGGGAGGCTCGGTACAAATGCATTCCGGGAAAATCAAACCTCTCACCAGCTGACCCTGTCACACCTTTCTGTCACTCCTCAGGAAGTGAATTTGTATGTGTGTGTGTGTGTGTGTGTGTGTGTGTGTGTGTGTGTGTCTTTCCCTAATGGTTATTCTATTTTACCTTTTTCTTTTCTTGTTTCATATCAGGTTTTTTTTTAGATTTCTAGATTCACCTTCATGGCATAAACACATGCACAAACTTAGGGCTGCAGTCCGGCAGCAGATGCAAGATGCCGCTCTTCTGTATCGCTGCATCTCACCACGCAGCGGCCCTGACGCAGCACACGCCCCCCCCCCCCCCCCCGACCTTTCCACGACCTCTTCTCTCCCCATCTAATATTCACTCACTCCTCCTGCATCTCCTTCCCCCCTCTCTTTGTGTCTGCTCGTGTTCGACGGCCTCCCTTCCTCCCACTGGGTCTTTCATATTTCAGTAGGTTTTAGCAAGGATTAACTCTCTGAGGTTAAGTTGTTCCTTTCAAAGGTCTGTGTGTATGTGTGTGTGTGTGTGTGTGTGCTCAGTAGACCAGCATGTCCCAGAGGTTAAGTTGAGTGTTTCAGAAATCAGTAGAGAGGTGTTTTACTGCTGTACAGTCAGTGCAGCATGTGTGTTTGTCTGTGTGTGTGTGTGTGTGTGTGTTTTCCCCATCAGCAAAGCTTTTTTTTAGGCTTTGGACTTAAAAGTCAGTAGAGCATTTGGAGGCCTTCCTAGCATTCAATTTCAGCTTCCTTTATGTATGTGACGCGTGAATCTGTCCCGTGTTTGCAAAAGCGAACAGACTGGAAAAATAATAATAATAATATATATATATATACAAAGGGAATACACGGCGTCATAGATGCAACGCTTCCTACGCAGAGATGAAGGGGGTGATCCTGTTCGGACAGTAGAGTTTGGTTTGTCGATGCATACTGTGGCTTCCTATTGGCCACAAAGGGGCAGATGCAGCCGAAACTGCAAGTGCATTGAATGGATGTCAGTCCCACACCTTTTACGCTCATGTCGTACCTGACCCGGTAAGGCAGAATGAACACATAGGACGCAAAACACCATCCCGGTGCTTTAATCCTGACATGACACTCAAGGTATACAGTGTATTTCAGGAGAGCCTCTGCAGTTCCCTCTCATATTTTGAGTTGAGAAAAAAAAAAAAATCAAATTATAATGTTTACTTCAGATCTAGGAAGTAGAATCGATTTGGGGGGGGATTTCAATTATCATAATCAAACCTTTCACCATCAAGCTAATGTGGTCTGGCCCAACCCCAGCGTCTAATTCAATTTGCTGGCCAATTTGCACCATGGCTTTGGGGGACATTTCCAACCAGTATGCTGTGCAGTGGTGAACCATCATCATGCTTGCTGCTTAAGAGGACGCCAAAGTGAAGACGGGGGGGGGGGGGGGGAGGGTTCTATGAGCACACTAGCACCCAGGCTGCGTTGTGAACCACCTCCTGCACCCGCAGTACGTGCTGATTTGGCCACGATGTAGCACGCGGTACGCAAACAAAATCGGCAACACCTGGATGTCGCGCTGATTCTGGGAAAAAAAGAAAATCTCCAGTCCGCATCGGACTATCGGTCTACCACGCATGCCGTGTGTCCCACAATGCAAAGCGCTGGCGGTGGATTTGCCATTAACGTTACTCAAACTGTCACTTATTTCACCTCAGCGGTTTGTTTCTGAACAAATAAGCAGCCCAGGTACTGCATCTTCACTCATATTAGGGTTATTCTTATGTATTTGTTATTGTTATTGAAAAGCGGCATGCAGTATGTACTACATAAGCTTTGCGGTACTTTTGGGCACACGGTGGTAGGGCTTTAGGGCTCTAGGGCTCTATGAGGTTAAGAGTCTTCAGAAGTTTGTTTGGCAAGAATCTCTTTTCCTTTGGTGGAGCTGTAGGTGACTTTGGCTGAGCCCTCGGCCTTGGAAGTTATATTTCAAGACTGGCTGATACGCTGGCACACCGTGCGGTTACGTCATCATGGCAACAGTGTCACGACAAGCTCAACAGACGAGTCTGTTTGAGTACCGATAATTGATTGAGTAACGTAGCCACAATGCGCCAGAGTGCCTTCCATATGGTTCCTATGCAAATGTTCTGTGGCTAATGATGCCAGCTCCGTATGCATCACAATCTAGTTATTCACAGTTCGAGGTGCATAGTTACAGGCTCTGCATGCGAGCATTTACATAATAGTCTATTACATATTTACATACAGACACACTCATTGTTTTACCCACTTCCTGCGCTGCCGCTGCACTACATAGGGAGGACTACCTGGAAGAATCTGCAGCATGTATGTTTTTCAGACTGTTATTTTGTCGGGAAAACCAATTCATGAAACAAACCATCACAGAAGCTGTAAGCTTTTTGCATTAGCATTAGCAGAGCTTTGCGCTCTACCGAGGGTCATTGAGTTTTTAAAGTATTCTCCGCTTTGGTCCTTTTTTAATTTTGTTTTTCCCTCCGTGTAGCGCACCACTTTAAGCATTTACACACTTTCCTTTATTCGTCTTATCATAATTTGTCGTAGCAGGGCGAATCTCCACCCCTCTACTCTGCTTCTCCTGTTATTTTTCAATTTCCTCGTCATTGCACGCTCATCTTTTCTCCCACTCTTTCATATTTGCAGTCTACCCCCCCCCCCCCCCATTCCCTGTCTGAGTAACCAACAGATAGAAGTGTCCATTTGGGAAAAGAGTCAGGTAGTGATTTATACTCAAGTGTCTCAAATCCCCCCCCTCTCTCTGTTCTCTCTCCCTCTCACACACACGCCCTTTCTACGTTTTAGTGACCCATAAATTTGATGGTGATGGACACAAAAACACACGTGCACGCCAAAATGCATGGATTCACACCCGCAAACGTTGTCTGTCCACGTGCTGCATCCTAACCCTTCCTGCTGTTCTCTCTATATATCACTCACTAACACACACACACATACACACACACACACACTTCTTTTGCTTGGTGACATCAGCCCCTCATCATGAATTTTAATGACCGTCAATACACCATAATACACCGAGCGTGCACGCACACACATCCGCACAGCAACAGGCGCCACAGATCCTGGAGAGCAATTATAGTCTGCACTTTGTTTATTATCTGTTACGAGAGGCAAGGGACTGTGTGTGTGTGTGTGTGTGTGTGTGTGTGTGTGTGTGTGTGTGTGGGGGGGGGGCTGAAAGACATCTAAGGGTCCTCCCTGATCACAGACCAGTATTGCTTTTAAATAGAGCTGAGCCTGCAAAGCCAGGTTGAGCAGAGAACTTTAGTTAGATAGCAAGCCACATGTGATATATTCACATACTTATTTACCATGCAGGTGTGAGCTGAAAGGGTCTAGTTAGTAAAAAAAACCCCAGAAGGAGTTCACAGGGCAACCACACCAGCAATCAGACGGGTCCACTGTTTAACCGCGTTATCTAAACCACTTGTTTGGAAGTGCAAAAAGAGAGATTACCCGAGGTTTAGATTAAAAGCATGATGATGAAGGCATCCACACTGTGTGATTGTGTTTATCAAGCTTAAAAGTTGAACAAAAAAAAGAAAAGAAAAAAGTCTGCCTTAAAAGATCCAAAATAGAACTAGTCAAACACCTCTACTGAGTATTAAATGTAGCTACAAGCGGCGTTAGACTGTTTCTCTTTTCTATTAGTTTCGTTGGGTGCAGGATCCTGTGGAGAAGACCATCTCGCCCTTACCTGCAGGTGAAGCCCAGTCACAACTCGGCGGAGAGTTTAGGAATATGGAAATGTTAGGGCTTATGTCCATATAGCGTTTCTTGGGTGATGGACTTCACTTACGTAGCGCTTTTCAACCTTAACGGTTCCCAAAGTGCTTTACAGCTCAGGTCTCATTCACCCACCGATTGGCGACTGAGCTGCCATGCAAGGATCGCGCCCCCCCCCCCAAGACCCGACCTGTTCTACCCTGCTCTACCTCCTGTGCGACAGTGCTAACCACTGCACCGCCATGCCATCCATATAGAAGAACGCTATATGGACACAAGCCCTTGCATGGTCTCGCTAACAGACGACAGCTGTCCTGGTGCCGAAAACTCTTGCGCTTTTAGACTTTATTTTGCACACGTACTAACTCATAGACCCAATTCCAGCGCTAAGCTAATTTGATTCATTTAACTCAAGGGTCTGGGACAAATACGCGTACCATTAAACCCCCAGGACCGTATAAATCCAAGAGTAGCTCTGACTATCTAGACTGCAGATGGCTGCAGAAACCTCGTGGAAAGTGGTTCCGGTCAATGACAGATGCATAAAAAGCATTCAAAAAGTAGACATAGCATATGACATCGCAATTGAATTCGCTGTAAAGCCCAGGCAAAATAAGTCCTGTCCAGACCACAGCTGCTTTCTAGGAGATTTCTTGGGAAATTCCATGCGCATTTACCAATACACGTGAAAAATAGATCCAGTAAGGGTCGCGTTTTACCTAAACATTAGCTTCTTCAACACATTTCCTCAAAAATCACAGGCCAGCTGAACCCTGCTTCAGCTCTGTGGAGGATTCCAAGGGAAATGTCACAGAAAAACAGCAACAACTGTGAACAACGATATGAGAGTGAAGGACTGAGCTGCTCTAAGCCTGAAGAAAAGTGAATCAGGGAAGGCAAAGTTTCTCTCATTTTTTATCCTGCTGAACTGGTCGCAGCGTCTTGCTGTTCTTCCTCGAAGTGCTATCTTCGCAGTTAGAGACGAGAAAAGCAGGGAAATAAATTTTTTTAAAAAAAGAAGAGAAGAAAAACAGGTATCCAGGCTACGGGAAGATAAGAAGAGCCGAGCGGAATCAGGGACTTGAAAGGACGGGATGGGTTACAAGATGCCACCGGCTGCTAATGGAGTACATAAGTGGCCGAGGGTGAAAAAGGAAGATGGGTTAACAATGGGACATACAGAAAGTGTGTGAGACATAATTAGAGACGTACAGCAAGGTAGACGGGGGGGGGGGGGGGGGGGGGGGCTGCAGGATATGGAAGAGAGTGAACGGAGGTAGCAGAAGAAATAGAGAACGATGACAACAGGAAAAAAAAAGATGATGGTGTCTTAGTTTGACATGTGGGCAGCCTGACAGATCACATTATCCGCCCATTTTTGATTATTTTCCTCCCATTTTCTCTTTCCTCATCTTCTAGTCCCCCCCCCCCCCCCGCCCCAAGACATTCCCCCGCCACTCTTTTCTTTTATTCTCTTTTTTTTTCTCTCTCTCTCTCTCTCTCTCTCTCTCTCTCTCTCAATTTCCTCCTTCAAAGCTCCCTCCTGCTCCTGTCCTGCATCACCCCCTCGCACCTCGGTGTCCACCTGCTTTCATCGCCATGGCTACAGCGCAGCCAATGTTTTATGTTGTCATGGCGACTGGGGTCGAGGCTCAAGCCACATTTAACAAGGTGGAGATGGCATAGTCCTGATAATTGTCGAGAAGACATGCTGCACAGAGGAAGCATCTTATATCTTATATAATATACATGTAGCTCTGTAGTGCCTCGATGATACCCTCTGATCTACTGATAAATAGATTTTTTTTTTTTAAATATGATGTATGTAGAAAGTATTCAAAAAGAAGTGTCAGGAGCTGATCAGAGGAATACTTGGCTGGCATTTAAGTCTTGACATGTCGCCCGCATGAGTTAATGTGCAGTCAGGATCATTAGATATGTGACTTTTCCCAGGCAGGAAACACCAGCTGACTGGATTGGCTCTTTAATGGTACAGCAAAATATCAAAATATGCTTTTATTAAAGGCTGCAGACATCATGCTTTCAATCCCAGTAGCTTCTCAAGGCAGCCTGTAGCCCCAGTATGCTGTTTGTTGACAATCCTCCATGTTAAATACGGGTTGATGCAACACATGTCTAGTTTTTAGGGGGGGGGGGGTGTCAGGGTACTTGATTTGCGTCCGCCTACGTGCACAAAAATGTACCATCAATACATTTCCACTCATGAAGAGAATATTTAGCCTGGTAAAAAAAGAGGCTTAGAGGCTTTCTGGGGAGCCCATGTGTCTTTCAGGGGGGGGGCGAGCTCCCCGTAGCCCCCACGTATTTCGAACCTAACTGGTCCTGGGCTCCAATGTGTTCTCCCTGAGCCCGCGTAGGTCTCCTCCCAGGTGCTTCAGCCCCCACCCCAGACATGCGGGCCAGACGAATCGGTGACTTCATATATTTCCCGGAGGAGTGAATGGTTTGTTTGTCTATATATGTAAGTCAACCCTGGAATACACCCGCCCACCTGCCTACAGCTCACCCTGCCTCTTGTCTAATGCGAGCTGGGATAGGCTCCAGGCCCCACACAGGATAAGGGGAGTGCGGATTACGGATGGTGGGTGATCTGTGTTCCCATTGCACAAGCAGGACATTTTCTGCTGGCTTTCTGCTCATTTAGACCCCCTCATTTTTTGTCAAAATAGGGCCCAGAGGTCAAAAATGACCCTTTAAGCTAAAGTTCATTTAGTTACCTTCTGCGGCCACGTGGGGCAGCAAACACAAGCTGCGTATCACACGTGACATATTACCTTTTTTCTTTCTAAAGTTGATATGGCAAAGCGACGATGTTTCTGGCCACCTGGCGAATGTCAATCCAATATTCTAATACTTTCTTTTTTTAGCTCAACTCCAGAGGAAAAAATACCTGGCTCTCTAGCTGCTGAATCCCACTACGTTGTCTATAATGTCACCAAAACAATGATATATATATATAAAGTAGCCGTAGACGCTCCGTAGAGCTGCAGAGTCGCGTGATAATTCACGGTGGGTTCGTGTCTCGCAACCCCATTCATTTGATCCATTGTCAATATAAAAACATATTGCAGCTTTAATAATTAGTAGTCAACCTGACACGTGAGGTCAGTCTTTCATCTGAGGTTCTGGTCCCTGGGCAGTATCATACCTTGAGTTTCAACTGCAGTGCTATATGAAACACTTTTTTTTTTTACTCTTTTGTCTCCAAATCTCCTTGAGCACTTATAAAAGAGTGTGTGTGTGTGTGTGTGTGTGTGTGTGTCGTTTACTTGCTGAATACGTTTTAAGGATGCCGCCAAAACTCTTTTGGACGTCGCGCTTGCTTGCTTTGTCAGACATTATGTGCACGAATTGTCAAGTCGTTCTTTGAGCTTTTCATGTCTCATTTCCAATCCACTTATCAAAAAGAGTACATTAAAGGGCAACCGTTGATGGCAAGGCTATGGCTCCCCTGCTACAAGGCTATGAAGAAGAAAAAAAAAAAAAGACATGCCTTTTTCTCTCAGCAAACATAAAATACTGAGATTTCAAATACTTGAATGGGTTGAGCAAAGGTCACGGTACATATATATTCTATTGTCAGCTGTATTATTTATCATATTATTGTATCATTTTGTTTGTTTGTTTTTTTTTTCAAATCCGATTCCCTTTTTTTTTTAAATACTCACAAAATGCCGCTGAGCAGAGGAAGCAACAAGTAGGACTGACGCAGAGCGGAAAGTGGATTGGATATCAAATTGGATTCGAAAGACAAGTGAACTGAGGTGGAGAGTCGTTTCAGTTACTGTTGAATCCAAAATGTAAATAATGAGGTTGCCCCCCCACCCCCCCCCGTGAGATTTTGAGTGTCAAGACACTCCACGTCCTGCATTCTGGTGAATTTTCATGCACCAATTTGTGCTCCTTATGCATACAAGTCTTCTGGTACTCTCAACGTGAAAACGGGGAAATAATGAGGCAACGAGAGTAAAACACATCACGCATCAATTATATTGAGCATTAAAACATCAGGTCATAGTCATAGTCTGCTGGAGGCCTTCACCATCATTTAAAAAAAAAATGACCCCCCCCCCTCCGGTCACAGAAAGCAGTGGAGGGGGTGGAGGCAGAGCAATTCCCCGAGCACGTTAAGCTAACACCGCATCAGCTTTATAAAGTGATATGTCAGTGTTGTGTTATTGTGTAATGTAATGTGACTAATTTCAACTTCATCGTAAAAAATAAAAAAAACCAGAGCCTTGTACCTGGCTTGTACTTTGAGCAGACCCTTGGCCACGTGGGGGCTAAACCCAGCCCCTTTAAAGATCAGCTGACAAGATTGACCTCAGTTTACTTGCACTAGGCAGCAGAGCAAAAAAAAAGTCTCCGAATGATAACTACTGTATATATATATATATATATATATATATATGGCTGTGCCTATCCAGCTACCCAGGATGCATTTCTCTCGTTTAGCCTGCTTTCTGATAAATGCTAATTAAGGATGTAACTGAGGGGGAAAGTGGAGTGTAATTGAGGCACAATTAAGACTTAATTCATTTAAAAGCCACTGCTAATGCAATCCATGGATTCTAGCGCGTGGCACGCCATATATCAGGATATGGAGGGACTTTACTTTCTGTCTCTTTTTCTTTTGATCGTCCCACAAATGTGGAAGTCACCTCTGGCCCTATACGCAATTGCCAGTCATTGCTCTACTATTTTGTGCCTGTCTTCCCCTGTCTCACTCGCTCACAGGGTGTGCACTATTGACACTAAGAGGTGTTTCCAATAGACTTCCACTAAGTGATGGCAAACCGGAGCATTGGCACAAAATATTGGCTTTGGTCAGCTTTAAAGGTCCCATATTGGGGAAAGTGAGATTTCCATGTCTTTGCGGATAATAAAGCAGGTCTGGGGGGGGGGTAGAAATACTGTGAAAGTATCAACAAAAAAAAAAGAAGCTCAGTCCACAGAGAAACGCTCACAGCGCGCATTCAGAGACTGTGCCTTTAAACGAGCCGCCAGGACTTTCTGTAAGGTTGTGATGTCACAGCTATGCAGTCACCGCACTGAGCCACGCCCCCACCCCCCAGCATCTGGTCATCTGATCCGGGCACAGCACACCAAAAAAGGGCCAGCATATGACAAATACGGACTTTTTTTTTTTTTTTTAACCGTGAATCATGCAAAGCTACTCTAGTGGAGTGTCCCAGAACAGACATATAGAGCGGAAATGAGCATCACATGGGACCTTTAATGACAATGATAATTAATAAGCGCATCAATCCTTGATTTTCCGACGGTGTGGGAGTGTTCCGTGGAAGTTGCTCGTTTAAATGCGCGATGAAATAGTAGGACACGCATTCGAAATTCTCGCCGATGGGATTCAGAGTTCTGTGGGAATGATTTGTGAATGTTTGACCTGATCTGTGTTTTTTTTTTTTTTGTGTGTGTGAGTGCGATTAAGTGGGCTGCCGCCAGTTTGTGAGTGTTTGTGCCCACTTTCAAATGCTGTTCTGCGGTGCGAGTGTGTAGGTGATAGCTGGATGTTTGATTACGGTGCTTTGAGGTAGTTTTGTGTGTTATTTAATGTTGCAGTGCCTCAGCCCCCCCCCTCCCCCACTCTTTCTCTTGAGTGACAGATTTCTATTAGCCTGTGTTTTTTTTTTTAGCTCCGTTTTCTCCAGTAAGTAGCAGCCACGGCTCCAGCACTCTGCTGAGGCCATTTTGTTATTTGCAGCTCGTACATGCTGTGCCTCAAAGAGCGGCAGTATGTGTGTGTTGGTCTGCCTACCTGCGTAGCCTCTATGTCTGTGTATGTCTGTGTGTGTGTGTGTGTGTGTGTGAGTGTGTGTGTGCAATGCACGCATCCACAGGTGGTTGCGAAATCTCCATGGCAACTAGACGCTTCCATCTGTCTGTGTTCATTCCCGTGGTCGGCTCATATCAGTCTGATTAGGAGGTTAGATTTTCCCCTCCGTCGGAAAACTCACATACTTACATACTGAAATGTACGTAATTCAAGTCTCACGAGACTTTATCTAGTGTGTCTTCACTTCCGCTATGTAACAGCTTAAGTCAGTGATGGCAAAAAAAAAAAAAAAAGTAGTTTACACCTTTTCATAAAAGTTTGTTTTGGTGAAATCTTGGGGATTAAGGATCATGGACACCAATTAGGCCCCACAAACAAAGACACATCCTGCTGCTCCCACATAATTTGATTTTTTTGTGTGTCAATAGCAGGAAGTTAGCCAATAATAATAATAATAATAAGCGAGTAAAATGACTCTAAGCTGAGACTCGGGTAAAGTTTTTTTATGTTTGTGGCCATCCATCATTGAGGTTCAACTTGAGGCGATTCTACTGGCGCCTGAGCTCCCAGGAATTTTTACACCAAGAGAGCAACATCAGCTGTCGACATTGATTTTTTCTCTCTCCCCCCCCCCCACTCGTGACAAACAAATTTGCCGTATTGAGTCATATTTCAGTTTCACTTTCAGCAGGTCGATGGCAGCGGCCTGTGGCGTGAAGCACAGGTTGTCAGGAGGACGGGACGTCGGCTAGCAACTGCGACTACTCAACGTGGCGCCGCTTTGTTTGGTATTTTCTTGGCTTTCAGATTCGGAAGAACAACTTCCGCGGCGCTATTTAAGAGGACAGAGAAGCATCTTGACAAGCCATACTTGCTGCAAATGTATACTTTGCGGTACAGAATGCTGTCAGCTGCCTTCCTGCAAATCGACTTTGTGACATGGAACGGATTTGTGTGATTATATGAGCCACCTCCCGTGCTGACGCTGGAATGAGGAGTTGTTTGTTTTTTGTTTTTTTCATCGCTCACAATGGAATTCAAATCCCATCCAAGCAAAGGGTTGTGGACGCAAAGGTATGAGGCAGAGGTCAAGATACGAGGCGGTGCTCCGGCTCCTCTGGAGGCTCTCAAAGGCGCTGGACCCTGAAACCTGAAGCGCTCTCGATTACAAATTAGGCGTTTTAAGCGACGCTCTTATCCGGTGCAACTTCACGGCACTCGGCGCGGGGAGAGCTGTCGCTATTATGCGGGAACCTGATGTAATAAATCAATTGAACCGCTGACCTCCGCGCTGAGTAGAATAAAGTCGCGTGGGGAATTTGAAAAGGTGTTCGGCTGAGCCTGGCGGCATACTTCAGTGTTAGGATTTTCTCAGCTGTCAGGCTTTTTTTTTTGTTTTGTTTTGTTCTCATTGGTTTATGGTCCGTCACGTTCGTGATCTGGCGGTAACAGAAGAGTGAATAAATCAGTCTCAGCCTCCTTAAACCTTGTCCTGACCAGAGAGAGAGAGAGATTGTAGCGTCGGAGATAGCGGAAGGCATAATCATAGCCAACGAAGGGGTCACGTCTCGAGAGGGACAAGATTAAAGGCCAAAGAAAAAAAAACGAGAGAGAAGGTGGAAGAGGAGGATGTTGAGGCGACCACAGAAATACACGTGGCTGTATATACAAGCGTGGATGATCAACTCGTTTTTTTTTATCATTACTGTGCCTCGACAGAGGTGGTTTTCGGTTCCCAAGGGCATCATTTGCACTGGAGATGAGGGAACGGCAAAAAATGCAGTTCATGTCAGAAACCCAACTTTGTACAAAATTTGTAGTTTGGGTGAATCGTTAAAATCTTCGCTTAGGTGGCGCTTTTTAACCTTAACGGTCCCCAAAGCTTTCCAGCTTGTTCTGCCAGTTTACTCACTGTAACCCCCCCCCCCCCCCCCCCATGTTTTCATGACTGCATCTCTACTGTAGACTAATGTAATAATCTGACTTTTTCTCCCACCAATACCAATGCCAACAACTGAACTGAGTACAGATCCATCCACGTACAGCTGCACTACCTCATAGCCTCACCAAGTCGAGTCGACGGCCCGCCTGACTGTGAAACAGCGAATTAATATCCAATTCATGCAGCACGGTCGGCGCCACCACCGGCACGTTTTATTCATTACGCAGGTTGGAGGATCTTTATCGGGATTATCGCTGCCTGCAGCAGAACCAAACAGAATTTTCACTGGGATTATTTCCAGAATGATGGGAACGATACTACGGTCATGAGAAACAAAACAAGAAAGATCGTTGAATCCTTCGTTCCTGTTAATCTTGATGCTGATGAGTCTTGACACTGTCGCTCACACTCCGTCCTCACCTCTGTCTCTCCGCCGGCTCCCTTCTTTTTAAAAATGCGCTCGCACAAAGAGACAAGCTAATGGCAGTCGGTGGGAACATCAGCCAGATCAACGGCTGCGTGTTCCACAAGGGCGACGGAGGCACAAAACCTGAACTCTAATGCATTTCATCAAATCCGTCACCGTGGAACCGGCCGCATGCGCACAGGCCTCGTTTGCATTTCCCCAACGCCACGTGGGATTCAGTGAGGAGCTATTCATAGCACTCGTACCTCGAATTAATAATGAAAGGACCATTGATAGGGAAATAATGGCTTGAATGTAAATAAAAAAAAGAATGACACAATTCAGCGCTCATGAATAATTAAAGGGGGCCTATTATGCTCATTTCCAGCTCTATATTTTCATTTTGTGACTCCACTAGAGCAGCTTTGCATGATTCACAGTTTTAAAAAAAAATCCTGATTTGTCTTCTCCTGGCCCTTCATGCAGCCCCCTCAGTTCCCCCCTCTGTCTGAAACAAGCCATTTGAGCTCCTGTCTCTTTAAGGGTTAAAGAAAAACAGACAAGCCAGAGCGCCACCTGTCTCCCCGTCTAGCTTTCCGGCCTCGGATTGATGATTCTGTCTGATCCCTATCCGGATAAATGTGCCTATTTTTTGACTGTTTTCCTCGTTTTGACCCTTGCCTGCTTTTGACAACAAACTTTTATGTCTTTGTCACAGCAGCTGTCTCTAGAAAACTGCACGTTCTTCCGAAACACCGGATTGTGTGAGAAACGAGTGGTTTTTGTTTACACGTCTGAATGACAGGAACTGTGAGAGTGCACAACATATACATAAAAGAGCTGTGGCATTTCCGAGTAAGCCTCAGCCGTAGTAAAGCATTTCAAATTGAAAGGAAGAAGAAGTAAGAGGTTCGGAATACTTTGTCTACCTCCTGTCAAGGACTGCATACTGCCTCCTTTCATCATGTGAAAAATAACTGTGTTTAAGGGCACTTGAGGGAAACACACACATATCTTGTTCACGTGTGCGAGTCTTAAATGGTGTTCGATCTGGACGGAGGCGGGCGCACGGAGGAAGTCTTCTATGCATGTGAGTTATGGCGGCGTATTGACTCTAGCCGCCACCTATCTCACAGCCCGTAACCTCTGTCTATTCAGCTTGTCTGAAAGAGTCTCCCTCACGTAAACACTCCGGGGCCCCCGAGCCCATCAACACTGGATGTGGAGTTTTGCAACCTCGGTTGCGTTCGCAAGCTTCGCCCCTCATGCATGGCGAGGTATTGATTGGGGCCCCGGTGTGGCCGTGAGCCAGATCTCTGCAGACACACAACCTCTGGCGGGACACATGGGAGGGGAGTCAACGGTGCGCACCGGAGCAAAGACTAGGAAAGGAAAAAAGAAAAAAAGAACTCTTAATAAATTTGTCTCCCGTCAGCACCCAACTGAAGACCACGAGATGAGTTTTAAGTCTCCGTCCATGTTGCAAAAGAAATGTATCGTCATTCATTACTTCGTAAACGTAACCCTCACATAGTTAACAGCTCTTATTTTTTTAGTTGTTATTTTTTTTGGGAGGGGGGGGATGTTCAGTCGGTATAAAGGTTCAGTCATTGCTGTAGAAACTGCCCCGCTTGCACCCACTCAGTTAGGTTTTCATACACGTAAAGCTGCATCCATTGATATTTTGGCCACTTGGGGGCAGGGGAACGAGCTGTAAACCAAGACGGTCTCGATCGCCCCCCTGGTGGCTGGCTGCAGTGTAGGTCATAAGCTCCGCCCCCCTCCATGTTAGCGGATGGATGTCGTAGTTCCCGTCACGCTGATGTTTGTTCAAGCGTTCATTCTTCTGATACGTTTGGTTTGAATCAGTTATTTGATGCTATAAAAATGGGGTGAAACGTCTTGATTGACAGCTGAGATTGACGTGTTTGCGATTGTGTGGACGGGACCTTACCCCCCCCCCCCCCATTTTGACAATAAGGTTAAAATGTCAAGAACAAACTTGACAAACCTTTGAGAATGAATCAAACTGCTAGCGTTAGCGTAAACAGATGTCTGTCTATATGACCTGAAGTCACAGGTTTCAGCAATAAGCACCTGATCCTTATTATCAGAGAAAATGGAAACCAGTTACATGGCGTATGAGTCAGTATGAAGCAGCAGCCGGAGTTCGTCGGGGACCTGGTTTTTCTCCAGACGGCCCGAGACCAGAGTTCACAGACCAGAGTTCTTTGTGCTAATGATGTGAAAGGCAGCCCGGAAACCTACCAGGCTGCGTTATTGCTCTGAGACAGAGGGGAAGCGGCTGCGCGCTGCTCTTTACGCGGAGGCGAACTGATCAGTCATAAATCTCACCTTTTGTGTGGCTTATTGTCCACAGAGATGTTCACTTCCACCACCACCTCGGATGAAGCGCAGCTCACAGCCGCTCTCCCTGAGCTTTCAACTTTTTTTTTACTTTATTCTAAAAAAACTAAAAAAACAAAACAAACTTCCTTTGTTTTTTCTCATGCCTGGCACTAATACTGAAAGTTTGACTTTATTCTCAACATTTTGACTTCATTCTCAACAATGCAAAAACAAAAATAAAAAACTTATAACCTGGCCCGAATAATCAAAAAACCAAGATAGTACTTTACAGTTTACGCCATTCAATATTCCATTGTTTTTTTTTAAATGGAGCAGATGTCACACACAAGAATGGGAGTCATTTTGCAAATCTGCCCTGTCTCCGTTTAGCTGGGTTACGGTCGTAAACTCTCTCTCTCTCTCTCTCAAAAAAATAAAAAATAAAAATGAAGGTATCAAATCTCAATGAAATGTCTATGAAAGGCCAAACTTTGAAAACACAGTGAAAGACATTATGTAGAATGTTATGTCTAAACACAAATTATAGCTCCATAATATCGACATGACAAGCTGTCACCGCGGTCTTCTCGTGGAATAATTATTTTGATAACAATGTCTGAAAAAATGAACTAATTTAATCAAGATAGTTTTGACCTGCCATTAAAAAAAAATAAAAATAAAAAATCTGTGACATTTTGACCCACATGATGCCAAATATGTAATTCCAGTGGGAAATACTGGATACCTTTAATTGCAATGTATTGAGTTTTGCCTAAAAACAGTCGAATTGAAAAGATATTTAGATAAAAAAACAATTTAGTAAGCCATAAAAAAATAAAATAAAAATTGACGTGTAATATGCGTGTAATCATATAATGTAAACTGACCTCAGTGTGTTAAGTGGTAGTAGAGCTGCATTTGTTATTAAAAGAACAGCAAATCAAGAAAAGACTACATTTTGCTTTTACACGAAAACAAAGCCCCCGATAACGAAACACCCAACGCACTTTCTCAAGGCAGCGCGTGGCACACTTCCTCCCAAGTTGGACACACTTCCGGAAACAACTCAGGCCTTTGTTCTTTGTAAACGCCGCCACAGTCATTGCTTTTCCTGCTGGAGGTCAAAAACACCCTGAAGTGACCCAAAGATCCCAAAGAAATTAAAAAGTAAAATAATGCATTCACACAAACTGCATGCGCTGCCTCCCCGCAAATCAGTATACAACGGGTCTGTGTTAATCGGTCAGCTGCCTCGTCCTTACACTCATCATATTACCATCAGTCGGGAGTAAATCTGAATCCGTTTAGACAGCCGGGAGACAGGGACACGATCCATTATTTACACAATCAACCATTCCTCTCGTCTCTGACCCAGAAAGAATGAATTTGTCACTTCTGCTCAGCGCTCAGCCCGGCTACTTATGGGGGAGGAAAGGAAGAGAGACTGAGACCCTATTATAATGAATATTTCACTTCGTTGCACAGTGCCTATCGAAGAACTCTTCCTGGAAAAAAAAAAAAAAAGTTTGAGGACTTTATATGTTACGTATTTGTATGTGCATTTATGTGTGTCTTTGCAGTCTGTGCATATATATATATATATATATATATATATATATATATATATATATATGCGAGACAATGAACCCAGTCCAAATATAACTTTTCCCACACACAAATAAATCAGAATATATACGCGGATGTCGCCGATGCCGCTGAGCAAACCTCCGAATGCAAACCAGTTATCGGGAACGCAGGCTTAATGCAATTTGTGTGCACGTTGCGCGCTCGCGTTCCTGCCACTCCAGACGCTCTGAAACTTCTTTTTTTTTGTTTGTTTGTTTGTTTGTTTGTTTTGTGTGTTTTTTTGTTTGGCTTTGTTCACACATACACACGCACGCAATCCATTTTCCCACCACACATACACCAACATGCTCTTGCACATTTATGGCCATTAAGAAGCTCACAAACCAATTCCAAAGTCCCTCTAGGACCCCCGCCCCCCACAAAAAAACAAAACAAAAAAACAACATGATTATCAAACTGAGTGAGTGAACAAACCAAAATAACACCATCATAATACCACTATTTAACTGAGGTATCACAGCACTTTCAATTACAAAGCCGCCGCATTTGTTTCCCTCTATTGTCGATGTTGAGCACAACTGAGCCCGCATCGGGCCGCCATTAAAAACACCAACTGATTAAAAACCATTTAATTTGATAGCTAAAACGGTGCTTCCCCGTTTTCAGACGAGCCATCCATCACGACGCCAGACGCACAAATGCAAAAAAACAATTTGACTCCAATCGTTGTAAGCGTTGAATCACGCTGCGAGACATGCTAAAGCTAATTTGCCAGACAAATTAGTTGGCTCGATTCAAACTTCATTGGCGAAGTTATAAAATCTCGCATGGAGAGGAAAAGTGCTGCCGCCGTACATTTATAGTAATTGTTTCAACGGAACCCCGCTGTCAGGGGCATTTCAGACGCCCACCCCACATGCCATTTTTTAAGCTCTGCGACTGTCAAATGGCTTGGCTCGGGGTCCCAAACGTTACAAAGGCAGCTCCTCCATTCCTTTTCACGACTGGAGTCCAATCTTCCCTGCAATGCCAACACATGCCGAACTGGTTGCGGTCCAGTATTTTTGGGCTCAAAGCGCTCCATTAAGTCGCGCTGCAACACGAGGTAAAAGTTGGTTTCACATCAGGAGTAGTTCTATTCAAAGATCTGTGGACAACTTCAGACAGCTGGTGTGAAACGGACACGTTTTTGAGGCAAACTAAGCAAACACAGAGATATAACCCTGTTTTGACATTGGAAAAGTTCCAGTAAATGAGTGGCTCTTCAATATGGGTTCTTAAGCAGCATTCGGCTGATATTTCACTGACATATTTGAGTCGGATTGGCTTTCTTTTTTTTTTTTTTTCTTCTGCAAACCCACTGAGATGGTTAAGATTTGACTGTGAGTGTTTGTAGGATTTCCAATATAACTCGACGGAGCAATCGGTGCCTATTCTACGCAAACGTATTCAAACTTAATAGCCAGGGCTCGTTCTGAATGAAAGTAAACAGTCATCTGAGGGCTTGATTTTCACTTTGTCGCCAGAAATATTTCCGGAAAATTCGCCTTGCGCACCAAGACAAGGCGTTGTGATAAGCTGCAGTGTCTTCCCCCCGCGCCCAAATGCATTATAGCAGAACTGCATCGGTGGTGGAGGCGACGATGTTGAGCTGCTGCCGGTGCCTCTGGTACCAATTGCGGTGAATGAAGTGTCACAATTTGTTCCGAAGCGAAAGGCGAAAATTCTCCCTGAAGACCAATCAGTTTGAGAAGTTCACGTTGTTACTTGTGCCCCCAGGAACACGTCTAATGGGATGCATGGAGCAACCTGGGAGAGCTTTCTCTCGTGATGTTAAGGCTTTTTCTTTTACAGGTTCCCAGCGCTCGGAGAACAGCTCGGCCCAAAACCGCCTCCATTATACAACATCACTCTAAGTTTGCAAAGCATCTGCTCCTGCTGGACAGATGTGTCCCTTCTTTTTTTTTTTTCTTAATTGTTTAGTCACACTGTCACTGTGATGGCTGCTACCATGGTAACCAATCAGATCCGCTTAAAATCCGTGACTTCGATTCACACACACACACACACACACACACACACACACTTGCATACTTATATACCAAACATACACTTTTTTCTTTTCCCACCAAAGTAAAGAAAAGATGTTGCTGTCATGCTGCTAAAGGTTTCCATGTTAGTGTTCCAAGGCTAGTGTAAGCATGTTTTCTGTGGCGTGTGTGTTCGCTAAACAGCCATATCACTGAAGTAGTCCAAAGCCTGAAGCAACGCTGTTGTATCGGCTATTGGATTAACCGAGCGCATGCTAATAGACATACTCAGACCCTTGCCAGGGTCTTACACTGACAGACGCACACTCTCTCCCACTTTCATGACACACGCACACACACACACACACACACACACACAAAAAAACACACTGCCAAAATGCCTGATTTCAAGGCTGTGTGCTTGGCTAATTGTGTGCAGCCTGCTCTCTGATTATGAAATGCTATTTTGTGCTCAAGGGCACATTTCTTTACATCAAAAGAGTGTTGTTCTCCCATAACAAAGATCGCACAATCCACATGTTTCGTCTCGATGAATTTGCGTCCAAATGACGACAGGATGCACACTTTTAACACAATGTAGTTAGCGTTATTATTTTCATCTTGTAACCATAAATACACGGCAAATCCTAACAGCGATCATGGATCTCCACGGTAGGTTTTCACCTTCCATCAAATGAGGTTTTGGGACTGCTAAAAGCTGAGCATTGGTACTGAGTTTTTGGTAAATTCTTGTATTGCAATTATCAGTCGGCTGCATTGACAAGTCATGAAAATTAAACTTATTTCAATACAAAAAAAAACCTTACAAAATGTATTAAGAGATCCCCGAAAATTTCAATTAAGGGAATGCTGTAAATAATGAATATTATTATTATTATTATTATTGGTGGTAGAAGTAGTAGTAATATTATAATATTTATTATTTCTGATGAAAGGTGTGTCTGGCTGAAAGTAAGCCATCATGCAAGTGTAGTTTGAAGATGTTCAGAGCTGCTTCTTGTATACTTATTTGATATATCGAATTATTATGAGGAATGATATTGATATGTCATTACCATCTTTTTCGTCATGAACACACTTCCTGACAGGAGTTGGATCAGCCAATCAGCACATCTGCTAGCTATATATATATTGTACTTTTTTCCTTCTTCTTTGGTTTGATCACTCTTAAATTAAGAGTCTCCTGGCTGACATGAAGCTTAGCGGAATCAGCTGACATTCACGCTTTCGGTTAAACCAACCAGAATTTTCTGTTCCTTGCCTGATCTGTTTGCCTGTTTGGACTGCTTTCCTGGTTTCACTGGATTCAAGACTTCAGGTCTGGCAGACACTGACTGAGGACTCACAGCTGTTGCTGTTCGCTGCGGTGATGTGTTGTTCCACTACATGCCTGATGCCGACAAGGAGAAGGACTCTGTCTCATGCATTGTTTCATCATTACTAATGCTCTGTAGCAGACGTGTAATCCCAGCGGGGAATGTGAGGATGGACCACCCCCCCATCCCACCACAAGAGTTGAAAGAAAGCTAACTTGTTCCCCTTAAAAACCTTCACCTTGTCATGCTTTCCTTGCCTACCATGTCAAATGTAGCAATGACAATTATATGTATTGTCAACACATCAAGACATACACAAATGAACCCCCTGCCCCCATCATCCTCGTCCCACCCCATATCCCTCTCCTTCCTGGCAACCATCTTCACACGGTTACCCAAAAGCAAAGCAAATAGTGACAACAACAATAACAAAATAACAGAAATGATTTAGTAAAAAAATACATAAATAAAGGAAAATCCAATGAAATGGATGTACGAGTCACGTCTTTCATACTAACTCATCAAGGTCAGACCTGGTTAGATCATCCAAAATAACGTAGGTAGTGTCCCCCATATTTTATTATTAAAGGCATCTTCCTTTTCGATAGCAAAGGTTCAATGCAGCGATTTGGATAAGACAGACAAACACACAAAAGTTGACAAGTGTATATATAGTCATTTGACAAGTCAGCGGCAGTGCTGCCTGCCAGCCTTACTATTTCTTTGTGTTGTCATTTAAAAACATTGCAATAGTCGCAATAACTAGGAGACACAAGCAGTTGTAGCGTCGACTCAGGTATGAAGTTCACAAGGAGCTTGAAATATGTAGCAGGCGTTACCTGTGTGGCTAATTAACCTAACATCGGGTCAAGCTGCAGAGCTGGTGCAAGACTGTGGGGGTTGTGGGGGGGGGTGGCGAGCCAATTAAGGGAAGCAGGAGGACCTTCAGACACCAACACATCAGCCCTCCTGTGAATGCAGAGATGTGGGTGTGAGTTGTTTTACTTTGTTTCACTCACTCAACATTCCGCCACCCCCTGCCGATATCCACAAGTCAGAGCCTTGAAGAACCGCACTTGGCTCTCTGTTCTCGCGTACCCCCCCCTTTTTTTTAACTGATGTTGTGTGTCTGTTCAATGGCCCTCAAGAAATTAGAGCTCTGGAGAAGGTAGAATGAGACAAGCGCGCGTGGCAAGACAAGATACGACTGAAGAGAAAGAAAGAAAGAAGAATCCCTGCTGGGTATTTGTCTGTGCGATTCCCTTCGAGACCGCGGCTCTGAAGTCACACCAGTACAAAAAAAAAGTTTCAAACACTTTTGGCTTCTGTCTTTCAAAGCCCAGATATGAAATATGCTGCAGTGTCATCATCAGGAATCAGAAATGTGTGTACGTTTGTTGGTCAGTGCCTCAACCTTTTTTTAATACCGCGCAATTACATAATTCTTTTTCCCTCTCCGACTGACCTATTCTCTCCCGGTCCTGGTTCGTTCACAGCTCATGAACTCCGGCCCTAACGCAGCGGAAACTAATTTCCTGTCTCCACATGCTGCCTGCGCCTCTTGAGTCCCCTCACCGCTCTCCGACAACACACAACAACCCCTGTGATTGACAATGGCGGTCCGGGCTTGTACTGAGCAGCACCTTTTTTTATTTGCCATTGTGCCTGGCGAGAAGGGTACATCATATTCCACTGCTGGCCAACACTGATGTTGTGTTCTGGCCCCAGAAGGCCAAACATGGCAACACAAAGTCTCTCAACAAACAGTCGACATAGGTTTCTTTGGCCCACGAGGGCGATCATTTTCTGACCTGGTCCTGGTTGGTTTGGTGACACCCGTGGTTGCTGGTTATCTTGCCGATGTGTGCGGTCTGTCTTCTGGTTGATCTGGTTGATCTTCATCTAACTTGTTCTCTGACAAACAAATGCTGAAAAAGGAACACTGTCTCGTTTCGTAGGCGTATTTTAAAATTTTTTTTTAATGAAGATGCTGTCGGCGCGAAACACATCGCATTTCCTGTTTTGTGCTTCACAGTGAAAATGTGTCGTGAGCCGACCGCTTTTCGTGGGAAGCGGCGGCGGCGGGATGTTGAGTTTCCATTAGCAGTGACTTAATGCAGCCCTGGTATGGTGAATGGGTGAGGTTGATAAGCTGAGGGGACCAGGCACCTTAATTTGATCAAGACAGTCCTGGTCTAAAGACCGGTAGGTAGTACCTAATGCTTGTGTTTCTTATTCATTGCCATTTCTGATCATTGTCAAATATAAATACAGACATGTATACATGCATATAATGCACATAACCACCCACTGTCGTATGTATTACCCATATGGGAAGGTGAATGGGAATTAAACAGTGATTTCAGTGAATGACAGGGATTTCTAGGAGTGTCACTCATTCAATTACGACAGTAATAAAGAATGAGAGGTGCCATATCTATCTTTTTTTTTTTTGGGTTTTTCACCACCAATCCTGATCCAATCTGTGCAGCTGCAGGTGGTGTGGTATACAGCTTCTAAATGTTGCTAGAATAAGGGCAAAGGAAAATGTTGACGATCCTTATTCGGTACAGTCAGTAATGCACAATTAAAATGGGCCTTATTAGTAGTAGTAGTAGTTTAAAGGTTTTTACTACAGTGCATAGCGTAGGAAACAGAAAATCTAAAAGTAAGTGTTGGGTGGTTAAAATTTGTGTCAGTAAACATTATGTAAGTTTGGGCACACATACTAAAATTGTGTCCTGCTCCAGGTTCAACATCAAGTTTAGCCAAGGTGCATAATTATGTCTTTTTTTATTTATTTTTTTACACTTTGTAGGCTGTGTAACATAAACTTCAGGTCAACATCCTCCGTTTTCTGAATGGTCTGCTGTCAAACAAGTAAGCAACAATCTCCCATTCTCTCATGGCTTATCGTTTTTGTTGTTTTTCCATTTTATCATCTTTGTATCAGGATAGCCAGCTACTAATTAGATTGCTTGCCAGATGTAAAATGCTACAGCACTCCCTGCATGTGCCCCACCTACGTCCTTTTTATTTCTATCGCCTCAGGATCGCAAGTGTTAAATTGTCGCGCAAATTTGAGCATATTTTCCTTTCCGTTTTTGTAAAAAAAAACAAAAAACGAGATTTTGACATCCCAAGGTTGACAAACTCTTTGGTGCTGTCCGTTACTAGCATCTGTCAAAGCTTTGTGTTAGAAAAAAAATGATAAAATAAACGGCCTGAAGAAGGAAGCCAAGAATGTTGCGGCAATTTTGGCTTCCCATATAAGCTGATTAGAGGTCAACAGGTCTGTTGAAGTGAGCTTGACACTCCATTGAGGTCCCATTGCCTTGCACCTTTTATGTTTTCTTTAGATGATGATACAAGGGGCATACACACACACACACACACACACACACACACAAGTCCTCTGTTGCAACCCCCGTGGAGAGGTTAGTGACTCCTCACACATGCATGCAGTGGAGCATAGTAGTATCCTGCAGAGTGGTCATTCACCTCAGGCATACACACACTCCTGTTGTGCCCGGATTCATGACCTGGACTGCATCTGCCACATTAGAGCTACATCATTTACACACATGCAGGCCCACACGCACACACACACACACACACACACACACATACACACTACAGATGAAGAAGAATATGGTTGACACACACACAAGCAGTAATTACAGACTCTCTTTTTTTCTTTTTTCTTTTTTCTCCACATTTTGTTATGTCGCAGCCTTATGCTAAAATCACCAAGACCAAGAAACCGATGGTCACTGTGGCTGAGCTCCAGAGATCCTGTGTGGAGACGGGAGAAACTTCCAGAAGGACAACCGTCGCTGAAACCCTCCACCGATCTGGGCTTTATGGCCGAGTGGCCAGATGGAAGCCCCACGTCAGGGAAAGACGCGCGACTCCCAGACTGTGAGAAACAAGACTCTCTTGTCCGACGAAACCCGAGATTGAACAGTTTGGACTCTTGAGCGTTATGTCTGGAGGAAACCAGGCACGCTCGTCACCAATACCATCTCAACAGTGAGCCTGGTCATGCCCTGGGGGTGATGTTCGACGGCCGGGACTGTGGGACTGGTCAGGGTTGAGGGGGAAAACTGAAAATCCTCTGTGAAAACCTGGTCCAGATCACTCAGGACCTCGGATTAAGCCGAAGGTTCACCTTTTATAGAAGAAAATGTATCACCTACAGTTTAATGTAGTCTTTTCCTGCTTCCCTGCTTTTCCGTGGGACGTTAAAGTCGAGATGAAATGAAAAAATGCCCTTGTGAGTCTTTTAGATCACATCCCCGGTCATATTGTGCACCTATCTAACAAAAATAAATTACACTATTAAACTATTACTTTGTATTCTTCCATCAGAATCCAACATGTTTTCTTCCCGTGTGCTTACATAAGCTTGAACCAACCAATGTCAACCAATAGTACCATGACATCCGCCCATCGAGATTCACTAGTTAGCAAGCTAGCAACAGCGTTGGTGATGACACGCCCACTTTTCGACGTTCAATGAGTGACTCTCCGAGATGTGCCATCTATAAGGAGCCCGCCATCAACCGGGCAATTACATCTCGAGAGGATAAGGTCCATACATCACCTGGGGAGCTGGTCCATCAGGTCTTCCGCAAGAAATACACCAACAACAAGAAAACAGAACATCTACGGATGTTCTCTATTGTAAGTGTGCAGCGAATGCCAGCAGATCGTCAGACCAGCGAAACTTGGGCCGAGAAACGAAACTGGGTCAACCACAAGACACAGAAAAACCGTTCTAGAAGTTGTGAACTACCTCGAATAATCGATGAATGACCTTGTTAGCCGGATGGAAGACGATTTCTCCAAGGCTAAGAACTTCAACCAAATGGCTATACACACACACACACACAAAGTCAAAACTGAAGGGACATCGAAAACCAACATTAATAATGGGAAGCCAAATGTGGTTACCTCCAGGAGCAAAGCCAAAGCAATCCTTCAGGACTTTTCATGCTCAAGGGAGAGGCTGATCCCAAAACAGAGAAGAAAAGAATAATTGAAACTGCTGCCAGCAAATAAAAAAAGTTGTTTTAAATTTTTGTCCATCAATGCCAACACTTATATGGATTAGTGCTTTTCATACAAGTATACTAATATAGTGATGTTGCTGAAGTTATTTTAGAAAGCAAAAAAGTGGTACCAGGGTATGATGAAGAAACACTTGGTATATGTTTAATAAACATTTGTCAGATTTTCTGTTGCAATTTATGCGAGCCCCCCCCCCCCCCCCCCCCCCCCCCTTTTTTTTTTTTTCTCACAAAATGCCAGCACTATGAGTGGGTCCCAGCCGGAGCCCAGTCTTGAGCCCGATCGAACGTCTCTGGAGAGACCCAGAAACGGCTATCCACAGATGACCTGATGTCCCATCGAGGTTGTAATCGAGGTTGTTATCGCCGCCCAAGGTGTTTCAACTAAGTACTGAGTTGAGGGTCTGAATGGGAACTGTTGGGTCTGTCTAGACCAGTCCTGTCTAGACCTGCTCTATTTGTAAAGTGACATGAGATGACTTTGGTTGTGATGTGGCGCACCCCAGCTCCGAACGGCGCACCTTAACTTGAATGATATGGCCTCTTCATCATATGAATTCAAAAACACAGTCCATCTTGATCTCGTCTACTTTGGGCCGGCAAACAACGTTTATGATACTACGTAGCTACGTAGCTCGCCATTCCCTCGCTGCTGTCTCGCCGAGCGCTTCCGTGAGAGACGGCGTTCGAGTAGGTGGACAGCGGCAACCTGTAGCTCATTGGTAGAATCTGAGGTCAGGCAGATGCAGCAGCAACAGCTTGTTGTCTGAAATCACTTTTCGGGAGCACCCTGACCCTCAAGCTGACCCTCACGTCTGGATTCTAAACCACAAAGTTATGACAGAGCCCTTGCAAGCCGTTGGCGTGGCGTCGCCTTCAAAGAAAACACCTGGAGTGAATACAAAGAAATGAGAGCAGCGAGAGAAGGACTCGTACGAAGACAAAGGAAAGGGAGATTAGAGGTGGCGAGCAGAGACAGAGAGAGAGAGGATATCCTCGTCTTTGCTCGGCAAACAGGTGAGAGAGAGTGAGCGATTACAGAATGAGGAGAAATAAAGGAGTCAGAGAGGAGTACTGCCATCCTTGCCTTTGCTGAGTGAACAAAGAATCGGCAGCTCAGGGGGGCTTTTGGAAGAGACGGAGAAAAGGAGAGATGAATGGGGGGGGGGACAATGAAGTGCAAGTGAATGGGAAAAGTGAGACGTTTGAGGACAGAACGAGGAATCAGTGTGCGAGGGGGGGAGACAGCCAGTGACAGTGCCGAGGGCTTGTTAAACAGGCTCCTTTTGTGCAGAGAGCTCTGATTTTCAGCATTAACACACACACACACACACACACACACACACACACACACACACACACACACACCAACTAGTGATAGCGTGTATTACATATTACAAGCTGTTAAATCTGCAGTCAGAACAGATGTTTATTCATGACAAGCGCAGGAGGAGAATGTCAGGGCATACCTGCTGCTTAGCGCGTGCACACACACACACACACACACACACACACACACGCAGGTCGCTATGTACACGTGCAAGTATCGGGGTTCTAGTGGGAGGCAGAGGGGGGAGTCCATGCTTTTGCTCAAGGGCACACTAGGAATAGGTAATAGCATTTCCTGAAAGAATAATTCCGGTTTATCCCATTTTCATAGGTTTGGCCATCTTTGCTTTCTCATGTAATGAGGCGACAACGTGCTCGCCAGGTCAAATCCTGAGATCTGGGAATGCAGCCACATTGCAAAGGAAGACGTATGACAGTTTATTACCCAAACCAACCCCAAACTAAAACCTGCTCGCCATGCGATAGCTGTGCGCGCACAGTTTTCCTTGAGCAAACGTGGGATTATAGCCAGCACTGCCAGCGCTCACTTTCAGTTTTGCCTCCAAATAAAGTGGTTTAGATCAGTGGTTCCCGACCACGTGGGGTTCCTGACCCCCAAAGCTCTATGGGGGGGGGTCATGAAGCCCTCTTGATTTTAAGGGGTTAAAAATTTGTATACCCATATAAAATAAACATGCATTTAATTCATTTCTGTGAAGGAGACAACAAAATTTAAGGGGCTACGGTCAGCCAGTGTTCTGCTATTTGTAATTTTTTCTTTGGGTGGAGAGATTTCGGCTGAACCAAGCTTTCAAATCCAAACACATGAAGCTAAGTTTGTCGCCTGTATTAACGCTTAATCTAGTGTGGTAGTCCTCTTTAAAAGCGGCAATCATGAACCGAGTCTAGGCCTGCTCTATATGTAAAGCGTCATGAGATGACTTTTTTGTTTTGGTGCTATACAAATAAAATTGAACTGACAACTACTTCCAGTCTTTTTGGTCTAGTCAACTGTAGAAGAAGAGGGGTGTTTGGTTTCGGCATGCAAAGGCGCTCACAGCATGTACCCCCACGTACATGTGCACGTAATCCCACTCGTTCATTCCCATTCAAGAAAAAACTAACAGAAACGGGAATGCAGAACGGGGAAAAACACTACACACTACATACGTTATGATGGATTCGGATTTGCAGTAGTGCATCATTTTTTGGGGGGGATTTGGATGAATTTGGATGAAGCCGTTGCCGCTTTAAGCAAACTGGGTTAACATTTACTCAAAAAACGTGGCGGCGTTTGGCTTATAATGGTTCCTGAGTTGGTCTATTCCGTTCTGTTCAATCCTGTCGTGTTGTATTCTGTGGTTGACAGGCACCTTGTTTGGTGACCTGTCAGTGGTACTCGCTAATGGAGTCTCTCTCTGAGTGTCGCCACACACACACACACACACACACACACACAAAGTGCTGCGGAGAGGACAAGACTTTTGATTGCACTTCAGTGCTCTGCTGGTATTGCCAAATTGCCACCTCTACCCCCCCCCCCCCTCCCGCCTCGTCTCTGCCTCTCCCTGTCTCCTCCTTCTCTGTTTGTGTCACCCAAAACAAAACACGGGCGAAGGACAGACAAGGACACGGCGGGCAAAACACAAAGGGTCAAAACACGACAGCATTTCAGGACCTGACAATTACTTAGTGCTAAAGCCCACCGGAAAAAACAAACAAACAAACAAACCAACAAAAAAACAAAAACATGCCAAGAGAATGCATTTGTTACGTCTAGGCTGGATTATTGCAATTCCTTATTATCAGGCTGTCCCAATAAGTCCCTGAGGACTCTCCAGCTGATCCAGAATGCTGCGGCACGTGTACTGACAGGAACCAGGAAAAGAGATCTTATTTCTCCTGTATTAGCTCCTCTGCACGGGCTCCCTGTAAAATCTAGAATTTAGAGTTAGAATTTCTTCTCCTGACCTACGAAGCTCTTACTGGTCAGGCAACATCACATCTTAAAGAGCTCATAGGACCCTATTACCCCACTAGAGCACTGCGCTCCCAGAATGCAGGGTTAGCTTGTGGTTCCTAGAGTCTCCAAAAGCCCGGTTTGGGTCCGGGAGGCAGACGCACTAGAGTGGCTCAGGCCTGCCTGGACTATAGGCCTAGACTGCTGGGGGGGACTTCCCATGATGCACCGAGCTTTCCTACTCTTCCTCTCCATCTCCATCACGCAAATAATGCAAGTAACTGTCTTTTGGACTGGAAACAGCATTACCGGGGAGCCTTACTCGTGGTGACAAACACACAGGGAATTATTACCTCTACGGCGCACTTCAGTATCTTTCGGGGCATTGTTTGGGATTTGGATTCACGGTACCAGAGGGGGAGGTTTGTTTTCACAGCCAGCACAACACAGCAACACACACAGAGAGGCAGTTTGTTTGGGGCCAGCCATGGCAGAAAGGACAAAACTCCCGCTTCTCTATTTTGAAAGGCCTATATTTCCCGGCCAGATGGTGGTAATGTGATGTGTCGATTGAGGGGGTGATAGGTGTCATTTGCTGTTGTGTGTGTGTGTGTGTGGTTTGTGTCTATGAGATATTGGGTGTGTTAAGGCAGGTGATTATTGGAGGCGGTATGCGTGATGCCGGTGAGTTTGTTTTTGTCGGAGACGGTGCAGCAGGATGGGCTGAATTATGCTTGCTGGAAAGTAACCACAGGAGGTGAGAGGTGGGGGGGGGGGGGGGGGGGGGGGGGGGACACAATAGTCTCAGTTTACGGATGACATGGAGTCTTTGCTGGGATCGTTAATGGATGGAAGTGATGCGTTTATCGTCTATAATGAGTCCAAGATAGGGATGTTAATAGTTTACTGTTAGCCCACGATGTTGCTCCTGGGGGACGACTACAGCCCCCCTCATCAAGCTAGTGACCCAGAGGCGGAGGGGGACGCCTGGGACTATTTGAGGTCTGACAAATGCGACTGCAAGTTTCTGTTTTGTTAAGCTTGTTCGTTAGCCTATCACAAAAGTCCGGCTACTGTTTTTTCAGCGCTGGAGGATTCAATGTGTGTCTTGCCATGGATGGACATGGGGGGAGGCTCAGTCCAGCGCCCCGGGTGGCGTGCGCATGTTGGTTGCGTGCGAGGTGTGTCGCATTGTTGTCATATTACAAGGAGCAACGCGCCTCCGCACACGTTAAAGCCGACTTTCCCTGTCAAAGCGATAACACATCTTCCACCAAGAGAAAGTCAGCTTCTCAAAGTCGGACATAATTCAATATTTGTCAGTCAGAATTGAAATTCAACGCTCTGCTGTACAACTTTCAAATAAAAAAGAAAAAAAATATGCTCTTCAACCGGTAGTATCTGATTACCTTTACAATGATGGAACCCCTTTTGGCGTTTTGTTGAGCTGTTTAAATCTATTGCATTTCTTTTCTTTTTTTTTTTGGGGGGGGGGTACAGATTTGCTCCGAGTCCTCAAACGGAAGCGTGGAGTCAGCGAAACCCCTCTTATTACATCAGCAGCAGAAAGTATGGAATAAAGAGCTTGGAAATGATGGAGATGGAGAAAGGATAGACAAGATACGGCAAGAGGGAATAGGATATTGCAGGAGGAGGGGGGCGGGAGGACGGAGCAGGGGAAGAGTGAGTGAGAGGTATGGATTATAGATTTCCAAAAGAGGGGGGAAAAAAATGAAATATTACTGAAACCCAGCTGTGCTGCGACTGCAACTCGCTGAGTTGACACATACAGAATCTGAAATTCATCTATCATCACCATCTCAGTAGTCAGTGGATTCCAGTCCCATACCATACATCATCTACAACCCCCCGCCCCCCCACCCCCACCCCCCCCCCCCTTTTCCCATCTCTCTGGATTTGTCCGAACTGTGTCTAATTTGTCATATTACATGAATGCAAGGAATGTCTGCCTTTATTTCTCGTCCGGACGTCGGAGAGAAGCGTTGTCAACGCGTGCCTCACTGTGAATGTGTGCATACCTGTACACCAGGTGTGTGTGTGTGTGTGTGTGTTTAAACTAAGCCCCATTGAGATCAGCATTTGCTGAATCAGCTCTGAGCCAGCAGAACAACACGCAACGACAGACACACACACACACACGCAGACACACTTAAATAATAGAATGATGTCGCTGTGTCGATGTTGTGGCCTCTGCATTTGTTCACACAATGCTAATATTCTTAAGGTCTTTACACACTGGGGGGGGGGGGGGGGGGGGGCGTTTTTTTTTCCTTCAACATGTTTTTTTCCCAAGCTGTTGTTTTTACCTTTTTTTTTTCCCTGAAATTTTAAATTAAAATGCATCAACCAATCATGTCGTGCGGAGCGGACGTCACAACTCCCAATGACCTCTGGCGGGTTGGGGGTTCGTTCCCCCCGTCATGTCTAAGTGTCCTCCTGTATAAGACCACGTACCATTTACCTGTTGAATGTTTGTGCTTCTCATCACTGGCTAGCTTCATTCATAATGCTCAGTTCTCCAGTGGTGCTGACGTACCTACGAACGCATGTTGAACATATTAGATATATATAATGTGCCGGGGGCTACACTGCCAGTTGAAGAGGCTCGGTACCTGGCGATCTGCAGCTCCAGCAGTTTGAATTGCCTCCCGTAGGTGAGTATTTTTGCCCAGGTTGCGTCAGAAGTCCACTGTACATCTGATAATGCACGTCCAACTGTTGACACATGTTGATCAGTGTCAGAGTGAATCCAGATTTGAGGCCTCTTTTATTATTAGTCCAAAATAGAAGTACTAGCTTTCATGACTAAAAATGCTGTCATGGCGTGCGTCAATGTGAAATGTGATTTCACTGCATTTTTGTACGCTATGTATGTTCTGCGACGGCCATCACGTGACTTAAAATGATTTAACAGCAGCCCTGTTAAACCTTGTCCAATACTTCAGCTGTTCAGGATGATATTCTCCCACTAAATATTTGGTCTGTCTGTCTGGTTATTGGCTGTCTCACACTGTGGCCTTTACTTAGCTCATCACAGTGTGTGTCGACATATCTTTAGACAAACACACTTCTAATAACTCTCTCTTATCGCCTCTCTGTTTAAGTCTTGCCCCCCCCCCCCGCTCTCCACTCCCTTCTAGCTGGAGAGCCGGCCACAGTGGATTTCTGCGTGCCGCGCTGTTCAAACAAAGCACCGAAAAGAAGCCGAGCACTACGGGGGGAAGGCTTGATATTAAAACCAGTTTCAAAGGAACGCTGATGTGCAAGCGTGCGCACACACACACACACACACACATGAATACACTCAGAGACTTGAATCCAACGCTAAGGAGGAGTCTTTTGTAATAAAAAAACGACCACAAACCACACAGTCCACAATGCTGACTGATAATACATGTCCCGAAACCGGCTCATTGTCCACTGCAGACCACGTGTTGCAGAGCCGTAAAGACATTTAAATGTCCTCTCTCTCTCTCTCAATTGACTGTTCTTTAAAGGTGTAACACGTAATATCTCTGCATTGTTCTTTAAAGGCGTGCTTCCGCATTTAACCTCACAAAATCGAGATTGGCCACAGTTTTTAGAGCCAGGCAACAAGAATCCCCCCTACCACCACCACCACCACCACCACCACAAGCCCCGCCCCCTCCATGTTAGCGGATGGGACAAGCATGGCCAAGCTATCTCATCAGCTCTGACAAGACTGGTCTTAATTGGTTATTTGACGCTGTGAAAAGGGGGTGGAGCGTCATGATTGACAGCTGTGATTGACTGTGATGTGCTCGCGATTGGGACAGGCGCGTGTATGGGCGGGGGGGGGGGGGCCTCGGTCGCTACTGCGCAGCCTCTGAACGAACAGGATGTCAATATTTCTGCGACCTCCTGTCCGCTGCTCGACCTGTGTCGGAAGCCTCTCGCTTTCTCGTACTCATTCTCCTCTCAACCCCCCCGCCCCGTCATCCCCCCCCCTCCATTTATCGCCACCGGTCTGATTGACGTGACTGACCCTCAACAATACCAGCACAGCGGTCCGCGACGCGTAGCAGCTACAGACGCAACGGGTGATAAAGTCTGACGTTATTCTTTAGTGTATGTTAGTGGTATACACCATAGTACGATGTAGGTTATATGAGGAGAAACAAAAGGTGCTATTTTTTTTTTTTTTTTATGTACTAATTGCTGTATGATTAGCTCTTGGTTACTGACTACAATATGCCATGACAAAAAAAAAAAGGGAAAGAAAAAATAAATCAAACCAAAAGGCAGGACTGAAAGGAACGTGAATTACCAGTTCTCTGCAGGTCTGACAATGTCCACCAAAACCCAAACACAAACGTACAAAAATACACTCAACGTCGGAAGAACAAACAATCCAAACGCCAAACAATCCCCAAACGCTATTCACATCGGCTTCAAAGGCACAGTGCGTTTTGGGAACTCATTCCAAAAAGGTTGGCGGACGGAATGGGTGCATTCGGTTCATGCGCGCAGTTTAGCGGACTGGGACTCGAACCGCCAACCTTGAAATCAGACAGACACACTAAGGCGGTCAGCGGTCACTTAAGGCACAGGACAGAGGAAAGAGGTCTTGGCGGTGTGAACTTGCCCACATTGTGAGCTTTTGTTTCAGTTTGTCTCAGTGGCTATAACAAAAATGTATATATACTATTTACAACATGACTGATCAATGTATTGCAGTAAGTAATCTGAGTGATTACGGTATTCATTTTTATTTGTAAGGTGCTTTCAACTATCAAAGGTTTGGGGATTACAGAAAAAGCAATGTATATATATATATATATATATATATTTTAATTTACCTTTGGTTCAGGGGGCGAGATCTAGAAGAATTAACAAAATATTGGTAATACATTTGCTTATATAAGTACAAGAAAAGAGCGCTTCAGCTTGTAGTCGACAAGTGAGGACGTTTTCTCCAAAATAACCGACGGCAGCTCTGTTGGAAGTCTGCTTTTTCGCAACATATTTTCTGTCTGTGGAGCTGTTTTTTTTTTTTTTTTTTTTGTCGGTTCATGAAGAGAAAAAGGGGCCAGAAGATGGTGAGAGGTGAGAGCAACAGAACGTGTAAGTGATTTCTTTTTTTTATTGCCCACATTTCACCTTGAAATTGCACTCGGACTGTCCTCCAACGTGGCCTCATCCCTTCTGAAACATCATGCGTCGCCCCCCCCCCCCCGAAGACAAAGAAGCCTGTGGCAAAGGGTGGATGGAGTATTTTTCTAAATGGACACCCCTAGAAAATCCCTTTTGATGGGGAGAGTTTCTCCAAAAAAACCCAGGTTAATAGCGCCACAACACACTCAGCCTTGAAAATAAACACCCTCCGTGAAGGCCAACTCATACCTCCCAGCAACTTGGTCGGAATCTAAAACCACCAGTGTGAAGCTCAATCAAAGCCTGTATATTATGAATTGAAATATCAGAATCATTTCATATTTATTCCATACATAACAGGACAAAAAAAAACAACTACAAACTACATAATACATTCGCCCGTGCATTCTTTTCTTTCATCACCCTGATTAACTCGCCAGGCGGAGACAATGCGACCTCGTGTCCGGATCTTTTCTTTTGTACCCGTATTCAGCGTTTATACAGGGAGGAAATGCAAAAAGAGACGTAGATGTCAGTTTTTAGCCCCTGACGCAATACAGGCACTATCACCATTGCTTTGCCTCCTACAATTAAATGGAATGAAGTAAAATGCGCTGTGGGCCACCTCCGTGGATAGGGTTAGCTTTTATGCAGCTAGCGCTACTTGCTTAAGGATTAGGGGAAGGTGGTAGGTACGATTTGAAAAGCAACAGCGACAAAGTGAAAATCCAGAGGCCTCGAACTGCAGAAGGTAGACTGACTCAACACTTTTCGGATAGAAATAAGGCCGGGATGTATGAAATTAAAAACTCCCGTCACGTCTCTCTCTCTCATGAACCACGAAGACAAAAGGTGCGATGGAACTTTTTTTTTAAAAAAATTTATGAGAAGCCATTACGGTGGGAGTCTTAGGAATTTCTATATTGATTGTTAAAAAAAAAAAAAAATTAAAATTAAAATTATAACCAACTAACCCAAAAACCAACCTTCGTCTATGCTGCCCTGTCTCGGCAAACGTGGACATCTGACAGCGAGCAACTGTGGCGTTTGCGCCCTGTCAACACTGGCGACGCTGCCTGTATTTACTCCTTGTGTTTGACAACCACTCCTTTAAACAAGCGTAAGTAATAATCAAGCATCACTTTATTTTCCCCGTCGCGCGATGTTGTTTCTCAAACACAAACAACAGCAGGCCCGTTATCGCACTTTGGCCAAAAGCAATTGAGACTTTCTCAGTCGCGGAGGGAAGCTGGTTTGGAAAATAGTAGTAGCTTTATGGGGTGGGGGGGGGGTTGGATAACAATAACACGAACACCTGTGCAGTATAATGCGATCTATGTTTTGTCCCATGCAATCTAATCTAACGCAATAAATACTGCCTTTACAACAATGTAGTATTGCAGTAAGAAGAAAAGAAAGAGAAAGAACTAGTTTCATGGGGGGTGGGGGGCTCTTGATTTTAAGGGTGTAAGAATGTTTATCTATATATATATATACAATATAATATACATGCATTGAATTCATCTCTGTGACGAAGACGACCAAATTTAAGGGTTATATTAGAAGTGTGTGTGTCTTTATTTATGTGTGGAAGTAAAAGAAAATCATAAAAAAAAATATATATATCTATATATATCTATATATAGATATATATAAGGAAACATCGAAAATATCCACAGGAATTAGTCTGTCCATAATTTTATCCAAATTTCTCGTTTAACACATCAAGTTAACTATTTCGGTTCATTGTACAGTTAATTGTTGTGTTTACGCAATGAATATAATGAAATGAATATATTTACAAATAAGTAGGCTACTTTTTATACAATGGTAAAATAGGGGGGGTGTGTCCCTTAAGGAAAAAGGTTGGGAACCACTGAACTAGAGAGTTCAAGAGGAGGGGACAGAGGAGAGAAGGGATTGATAAAAAAAAAAAAAAGAAGAAGAAGACAAAAGAAGAAGAAAAAAAGATTTGGGATACGAGAGACGAGGATGAATAAACGATGGAAGATGAAAAAGTCGGGTGAAGAGGAAGGGGCTTAAGGTGGGGGTGAGAGAAGAGGCAAAGCAAAACAAGGTAAGTATATAAGAAAGGAAAGGGAATGGTAACGTGAGAAGGGGGGGAAACGGGATGAAAACAGAAGGAAAGATGACGAGAAGCGACGCGGAGAAGACGCGTGGGGAGAGGGGAGAGGACGACGTCAGGTAATGGAAGGAGGCGAGAGTAAGCAAATGCGACGGGAGAGAGGCGGTGATGAGCGAAGGCAAACCGGGGGTGGGGGGGGGGGTTCAGTGGAGCATGGGTAATGTGTTGGCAGCAGAGGGATGGAGAGAGAGAGAGAGAGAGAGAGAGAGGCTTGTAAATGTTGGATGAGAGAAGTATACATGGCACTCTGACTCACTGGAGCTGCCCCAGCACTTGTGAGGGCAAGTGCTTTACACACACGCTCTCCCTCTCTCTCTGTCACACACACACACACACACACACACACACACATGCAATATTAATATTACCCCATCTTGTGAGGACTCCACATCGCATATTCACTCCCCAACGCCTGACCCGAAGTAGCGGCTCTAATCCTAAAATTTAAGCAACCCCCGTTGTGTTGCCCCTTCAAACGCACAAACACGCACAGTGTACGAATAGACGTCGCTGAAGTGTACGGAAGCCCAAATTGGTCGATATTAAACAAACAAACATATGAACAGACCGTGTTAAGTACATACTGTTAATGAACTGAAGAAATTATTCAAACTCAACTCATTATTATGAAATGTCATTTCATAATAGTTTCATTGGATATCTCTCTTTTTTTTTTATAGAAGTACCTTTACTCATTTTCATTTTAAAAAAGTGGCATTTTTCCTGACGACACACTTGATTTCTTAAAAAGTCGCTTTTTCACCGCCCTCTCACCTTTTCGGCCAATCACGTGCCCTCGTTGCCTCTTAGCATTAGCTTAACATTACATATATATATAACAGAGCGTGACAGCATGGCATAAAAGCATAATAGGTCCTCTTTAAACTTGCTTGAGCAAAGTAATCCATTGGATTCTATTTTTGACAAAGTTACATAACCTTTGTGCGTCAATGCAGGAAGAAGTAAGAAGTGACTTACAGTATGATGTGTACATGTGATGGTTATGAGATTGAAATCTCAAAATCAAAAAATCCAAAAAAAATCATTATAATTTGAACAGATTGAACATTGTTATTACAACCTCACCTCGCCTGTAACAAAAATGGTGTATATTCATCTATATAGCCAGGTACATATTCATATACACAGACAAAAAAAAAAAATACAGCAGCTGCTACAGCGAGTCATTTTAGGTGAAGGCAGAGTATTTTATAATGATGGATTATGATCATCAAGGCAGCAGTGTGTTTCTGCAGCTGTTTTTAAATGAATGCTTTTCCAGGAGCAAAAGGTAAACCTGCAGCAGGGCACGCAGTTCTAACACAGGGTCAGTGTGGAATATATCCACAGCAGTAATGTCAATGGAGGGGAAAAAAGAAGTCTTTGCTTGTATCCTTGAAGTGATATTCCACCTTAAATGCACGCTTAAGAGTGCCAAACATTCACCTCCTGCAGGCTCGTAGCTGTACAAAACGTGTGTTTTCCTTCTTCTTCTTCTTCTTCTTCGGAGGGAGGAGGATGGATTTAATCCACAGCGCTTACAATTCATTCCATTTGTGAGCAGTTTTCACAGTGGAGGGTAAGCATCAACATGTCTGTAGGAGCTCCTCGGCTCGACTCTCTCCGTCCATCTGATCCAGACAGGACTCAAATACGCCGCTTCGGCCTCAGTCCGTTCACGGCCTCGTTGCAGAGGCTGTGGGTGTTTGATGGTCAGAAGATTGAGATTTAGAAAATAAAACAAATGACACACACTTTGCCCGCCAGGTTATATTACCTTCACATTTCCTTACGTTGTAATCTAAGACTTCAGTATAGCTGAGCAGAGCTAGGTTACCCAATAGCCTGTAGTCTGCAACACATTGTACTGACAGTGTCGTACTACACATGTAAAGTGGGCTTTCTGGGGACTGTGGGCAAGTTATTATTTTTTTTACAATGAATATTCTCTTGCAGATTGATAGAAAACAAGAAAAAGTAACAAACAATGGCAACATCGGGCATAGGGGTGAACTTTGCTATATGCAGAGGACAGCATTTTCTATCCATACGGTGGAATGCACCTATTTTAAGTTGCTTGAGACAAAAAAATACCCCCCCCCCCCCTCCCCCATCACTATCCAAAAACAAAACAACACTGATAATACTGGAAAATGGATATTAGTGATTTGTCTGTTTTTTAGTTATTAATGATGAAACGAGACTGAGTACTTTCATAGTTTGGATCCTGGGGGGGTTTCAAGTCCCCACCACAAATCATTTCCATTTCCATTCAGCCCCTAGGAATAAGAACTGTGCAAATACATGAATGAAAAATATTCCCAAATTGTACTCATCAAGGTCAGTTCACGAGTCACGCAAAACTCACGAATTCACTCTTTCGGCTTTTGCTTTTTTGAGTTTTTAATCTCCCGATTTTGTGAAAGCGCGTCACTAAAGTGCGTCCTTCTTTCTGCCCTCAACGTTTCTTGTGAACACAGCAGTGGATTTATTTATTTATTTTTCTTTTTTCTTTTGCTTCCCCTTGGTCGGGCAGGTAAAATATTTATGAGTGTTTTAACCTCTGGCTGACCCTGGTACAGCATTACCAGGGGCTTCTTGGCAAGTTCCCATGGGGGTGGGAAGACACTGACTAATATGCTGCAGAGACAGAGAGAGAGACTGATTACAATGTCTGACGTGTCCTTCCAAGTTTTGAATGATAACTGTATATGTTGAATATGTGGGAGGGATGCCCGCGTCCGCATGGTCGCGCATTACACGAGTGCCATCTCGTGCATGCGCCCATCCATCATCGTCTGCGCCCTGCATGTGTGCCTGCCTTCATTTTCAGCCAGCCAAGCAAGCATAGCTGTCAACCCGCTAAGTACCGCTTAGTTTTTGCTGCTATTTTCTGTCTTTGTTGTCCTCCCCGTTTTTTTTTTTTTTTTCATTCCCTTGTCAGTATCTCTTATGACTCCGCCCGCTGATGTTACTGTTCTATTGACAGGTCATAATTTTACACCCTGGCAGTTGTTTATCTGCTACTTACATGACTGAGTAATAGCCGGGAAAGCGAAAAGGTCCCCTAACGGCTTAATTACGTCCTCCGTCACATTGTTTAAGGAAAATAAACCAAACTGTGTCTCCCTCCTCGCTTGATTTTTTTTCTTCTTTTTCTCTTTTCCTTTGCTCTGCGGTCCCTCTCTACTTTTTCAGGATAAGTTATATGTTCGAAATATAAAAGCACCACGGTCCTCGGGTTGATGAGTGGTTGTGTAGGTTTGGCTTGGCAGTTTTAAGTCGCGTTCGCATCGGAACCCCTTGTTTAAACTGATGTGGCAAGTGATGCGTGGCGCGGTTTGGGAGCATGTTTCTAGGCAACATGAAGGGACAAAAATAGCCCCTAGCATTTTACTCTATGTGGACACCGGACACAAAATGGCCATGGATAAGTGGGCCATTATTAACATTACGTCGATATTTTTCTTTGCTTTTTTACGCTTCAGCTCCCCCCCACCACCATTGCGTGCATGCGCTTTCTCTCGTTATTACAGCCATCCTTTTTTTTTTTTTTTACTGTGAGCCACTAGGAGCTGCCCAGTATGGTGAGAGAGTTTTACTGGAGCATTTGTATCCCTATTCTTAAACACAAGAACAAGTGCCATGCATACGTTTTCCAGAGTGTCAAGATTTGGTCTCAAGTTACTGAGTGATTTCCTCTCCAGCTCCATGGTTTTGGGAATGTATGATGATGAATTGATAAAAGATGTAAGGTCGGCCCCCAATAGAGTTGTTGCAGGGGTGACGTATTTTTGTAGGCCAACCCGGAAGTTAGCGTCGCCCCCAGTTCCCCTCCACAAAAAGCCAATGGGATTGTTCCATGGGATTGAGGATTATTTCAGAAAATAAGCTCTGTGGCGAAACAAAAATTCATGATACCTACACGTTTTGTTCAGCGAGATAATCTTCACTAATGAACACCACTTTTAGGATTTTCGGACTAGTGAGTAGGTGACTTTCCGTGGTTCGACATGACGTTTAATGTCCGCGACAACCTCTGTAGTCTCATTTAGCCGCTTGTTAGCAACAGCCTTTTTTAAGACACGTAAAAGCTTCAAATTCATGAGTGGGGGGACCAAAAACTCGTTGACTTCCAGACGAGGGAACCGGAAGTGTAAGTTTTAGGACTCATTCCTGCAGCACCCTGTACCCACACCCAACGTTCACTTTGTCAATGTTCAAATTAAACACATTTACATAAATGTGCCAGTCGTTATCATCTTCGCCGAGCTGTGAAATACAAGAACACCGGTGAGTTTGAAAGACACTGGATGACAAAATACAGGCATTGGCAAGTTGAAATAATTCTAAATAAATGAACTTGTCAGGAAACTTTTTTCCCTGAAATGTTTCTTCGTTCTTCTTGCATGCTACAATATGTTGAAGGACATGATGTGATGTTGATGATGAAATGAACGACGGTCGGTCTTGATCACGACAAGGTGCACATGAAACTGTGACTACACCATTACGCCTGACCTTGCCGTTGGCTGATTCAGTGTAATACAATTATGTCTCGGTCTGAATCACACTTAAACATCACTAAATCTTTACATCTTTAAGCAAAGCTTTTTAAGCTTCTTCCTCTGATTTTTTTTTTTTTAAACTCAGTTCAGGGCTGTTCTCAAGACCATTTTGTCTTGCACATGCCGTTCTTAATCTGATTTAATGATATAACCTAATATCAATGGTATCATATGATATGAAATATTAGATTGCACTAGATTATAACTAGTTACAACTGAACAGGCACAACAAGTGCCCCACGATAACTGGATTCACCAAACTGTTGCCATAAAAATACACAAAACAACAACGCCATATCACCCACGTCTACTAATCAACACAGCGCTGGTTAACTATTGACACTGTGGCTCTGAACCATCTACGCCTGGGGTATTCCTCTAAAATTCGAAGAGGTCCAGTTAGAGAAAATGTCCTCAAGCAAAAGGTCCGGAACGTCCTAATGTCTAACTTGCGTTGTGATTTAGTGTGACATATATTGAAGTAGCCTGGCAGTTGTATCAACGTCTGCATGTGATCAACAACTGACTGTCAAATCAAATAAAGAAAGTACAATACAAAAACATTTTGACCATATTTATTATCACTTAACATTGAACTCTACAGATATATAATACTGTAGATATGTATAATGTTCTTCTCTCATTAAGTAAAAGAAGGGCTGCATTTAAAAATAAAATGGAGAAAATAAATAAAATAACTTTTGAAAAGTTGTGCATCTTAAAATAAAGTGCTTAATTTTAGGAAAAACAAAATAAAGTGTAGCAGCAGCTTGAGTTTCACATCTTAACAGTCTCAACCAATTTCACAATAAGTCACTCGCCTCTCACCGCTCTCGTCTGTCTGTATTCAGAGTCACGATGTTTATCGCCTGGAATGCACAGATTTGATTGGCTGAGTAGCATCACGTGGGCTGGCATAACTCGTACGCGATTGGTCTGTGAGCTTCCTGAGCCGCTGAACCAGCGCCGTAAAGACGGTTAAAACAGAAACAGCCCCGTCAAATTTTAAAATCCCTTAATAATTTATTGATTATAGGTCCGGGTCCGCCTGTTAGCGACCCGTGATCTGCGCGGTTGCGGGCAGAGCCTCCGGGCCGGGTCAGGATAGAGTGGACCAGTATGCTCGGACTGAAGAGGGGCCGCCGCACGTCCCGCTCAGAGCCCGTTGAGCGGCACGTGTCGGGAAGCGCCATGCTGCAGAGTGACTGCTGCAAGAGTTTTCAGCACTGAGCGGAACTGCAGGGCTCTGCCACAGCAGACAATCAGATGCAAAATGTGTCAGACCTCAGGGCCTACTGGTGTGTGTGTGTGTGTGTGTGTGTGTGTGTGTGTGTGTTCAAAGTGTCAGGGGCTGAGGTTGCAGTGTGCAGGCGGACCACTGACGCATGTCCAAGCCTCGACCACTGTCTTTCTTGTATCACACACACACACACACTGGTCCCTGACGCATCCCTGAGGCAGATCAGTCCATTGTACAGGCTCTCCAGTGAGCCACAGCTTTTACATATATTAAAATGAGCCTTGGGTAGCGAGCTGCCCCTGAAGACCCGCTGCTCTCAGTCCACAGTGCACACACACACACACACACACTGAGGACACAGTATGTACACACAGGCTGGAAAGTAGCAGTGTTCTGTGTGTGTGTGTGTGTGTGTGTGTGTGTGTGAAGACAGGAATGTAGAGAAGGCAGTAGACCATATCTGAGGCAACATTGGTCTCTTCCTCTTCTTCTTCTTCTTCTTTTTTAACTGAAACTTTTTCTACTTTTCTTCTTTAACCTTATTTACCTCTGGGAGTGCAAATGAAAGAACTTGGACTTTTGCTAGGACCCACACCTATAAAGAACACTTCTTCTTCCTGTATGGTCACTTCTACCATACAGCGTTGCAGGGGCGACGCACTTTCGTAGGCAAACCTGGAAGTTAGCATCGCCCTGGTTCCCTCGACTACAAAGCCAATGTGATTTTTTCCACAGGATTTCGAACTATTGCAGAAAATAACCTCTGTAGTCAACTGCCTTTTTTTTAAGACAAGATTCTCGAGTGGGGGTATCGACTGACGTATTAACCACAGGCCTTCTTTCAGGCGTCTAACCAAAAAACCCATCGACTTCCAGACGAGGGAACTGGAAGTGTAATGATGCTAACTCATTTCCAGGTTTTAGGACTTTAGGACTTGCATAAAGAAAGAAACCTTGCATTTAAAGCACTTCAGTCAGGCCCTTCGTTTTGATCATGCTACAATGAAAACTCTATGTGAAAGATATGGACTCCAGAGACACAGACAACGCCGTCACAGTTTCCTTAGCTCGTATCTGAGGGCTCAAACTGTGTCAGAAACAGTTGTTTCGAAATGCCAAACCCTCTGATTTCTGCAGGTGTCACAGTGATTTAAAAAAAAAAAAAAGGTGGGCGGGTGGAAATCATCGTAAACGCTGGAATTGATTTGAGGTGCGACTCGGGGATAAACAGGGTTGCCACCATGTCGCCATCTGTGATGGTGTTATTCCAATGCGCTGGTACGCCCAGGGGTGTAGCTAAGCTTTAGGGACCATATGTAAAGAGCCCACAAGCCATCGATAACATTGAAGTAAGCACATCCCTCCAAGTCCAAGTAGCAAAATGATATTCCTGCTCATTGATGGTGCCTCAGATAACACAGTCACTGAAGAAAGCTGTTTTGATTTGAGGTATTTCAGTCCCGCCAATGGACTCTCCTTGAGGTTGAGGCTGCACAAATCTGTCTAAAATGTGTTATTGTTAAAGTTTATTTCGTTTTTCATCTTTGGAATTTCAGCAGTTTTCAGCACAAGTCGTTCAAATAGCGGACGACATGACGGAGGTTGAAAATGTCGGGGTTTTTTTTCTTTCTTTTCACTGTGATGCAGGCTGAGTTGAACTGAGTTGGCCTGAGCTGACCCCAAAGCCATGTGAGTGTTGCTCAGCAGCGAAAAAGTACAGGTGAAAGTGGGATGGAGAGAGAGGGAGCGAGGTATCCGCGGTTCCGCCACCACGGGCGTCCAAAATGAACAACTGAATATCAAATGTCGCTCAACTAGCCTCCCCTTAAATACCTTTTCAGTCGGCCCGATCCGTCCCTTTGGCGCCCGTGGACACTTCAAATCATATCTCAAGATGAAGAGATTTCAAGAAGAAAGAGCACTTACCAGAAACAAGCGCGTTCGGCGATGGCTCGAAGTCGACTATTTCACCCGAGGACCTGAAAGTGGGACAAAAGATGTTCTTTAACAAAAAAAAAAATTAAAAATAAAATAAAATCTCGGCCAACGATTCATTGAATGAATACCTAAGAAACAAATGTGAAACGACGACGAGGAGGGGAAGCCCTCAGACAAGCGTTACCTCAATCATTTGTCTATTCACGCGGTTCGGAAAGGACCCCATTTGCAACACAAAGGGGGGGACTCGCACAATCAGCCTTTAGGAGGTACAAGTGTGATGCAGAGGGCAACTTGAAAATAAGGGAAAGAAAAAAAAAAGAAAAACATCTGTTTTAAGTGCGCTTGAGTGCAACATTGTGCACCTACGCCAAGGTACGTTGGCACTGCGGGACCAGATCATAGAAATGGAGCCCACCATCCAAAAAAAAAAAATGAAAATCTCATCCCTCTCATCCCCTTGACAGCGAAAAAAAACAAAACAACAACAACACAAAAGATACCTCAGAGACTCAGGAGGGGAGAGCAGCCTCTTGATATGCAGCTATTGAGATACTAATTACGACGTATCCTCCTAAGGATTCGATGATAACCAATTGTCTTGACTGTCAAAAAGAGATTTAATTACTACCGAACCGTGGCATAAACACATCTGAACTCCCGTTCAGAGCTGATGACAGGCGCTGTCACACGGTGAACTCGTGGATCTGCAGAAGATACATCATTCATACAGTGTGTGAGCTGGGGGCTCCCAGGGGCGACAGGTTTATGCCAATTCACACACACACACACACACAACCGTTGACATAACACATGCATGCATGTCCACACAAACACGCGTCTGCAGCATTTCACTTTCTCTCTCTCTCTCTCTCTGTCTCTGCATTCCTTTTCCACAAAGTGAGGGCAATCGAAGTGCCCCACGATTGTTCTAAAGTGCCTCCGACTGGAAACCATGAGGTGGGGGGAGAGGAGGAGGAAGAGGAGAGACAGGGAAGAGGGAAAGAAAGAGGGAGAGGTCCACCTGTGTTATGGAGCGACGGAGGTCAAAAAGGTTGTCATTGCCAAAAGCTCCTAATGGAAAGTACGGTGTCTGAACATTGCACCTTGTGGCTCTTGGGGAAAGTGTGTGTGTGCGTGTGTGTGTGTGTGGGGGGGCAAACTAAATAGAGTTGCAGGCAAGAGTTGACTTTAAGCAGAGCAAGAGGCCGCATTTAAGGTGGTGAAGAAATGTTCAGCAGCGAAAGAAAAAAAAAAGGGGAACTGAACTGAAACGGAGTGAGATTGTTGACTAAGTTGACTATTTTGTTGATCCTTCCAAGTTGGTCGTGTTGAGGCGGTCGTCCTTTGCAGTTGTACTTTCAGAAAGGTGCCTCAACCCCCATGCGGGAATTCCTTTCCCTCACAGAAAGGTGGACGGTTGATGAGACCGCGAGCCACGCGATCCGATGTCCCCTCTGGGACGCAACCGGCTGCTGGATGTGTCTGCAGGGGATCGCCACGGGCGGGTCGGACATGCAAAAGGTTTCTTTCTCAGGCAGATCACGGGAGGAGAGGACGAGGTACTGAACCAAACGTGAGACTGAACCGTAGCAGTAAATGCAGAGCTTCCTCTCCTAGCCCTTTTCTTTCTATTTCCTCATTCCTAAAAAAAAAATAGAGAGGGCTGAAAAGAGCCAGGAAACTGATATTGGGTTAACTATCTTGACAAAGGTCAAAGGACTTAATATCTTGACACTGGAGGACTCTACAATTCTATCTGTTGCAGGTCAGCTTGTACTTTTGGACTTTGCTAACGCTAGCTAGCATCGGCACGCTAGTCAGCCGACAAGGACAACTTTGGGCACAGACGAGTTGTTAAAGAGCATGCACTCATTCCTGCACAGCTGCGAGAGGGTTGCACACAAGCACAAATCAAGCGCAAATTGCAGATTGCAGCATTAATCAGAATTCTCCTAGCAACAAGGCAGCCTGCCACTTTGCCTGACTGAAATCCCATGATAGCAACCGCCTATTTGTTTCTTTATTTAAAACCACAGAGCAAGTGGAGCCCAAGAGTCGGCTCGAGGCTTATTTTGACTCCGTTTGCACATCGCAGCAACTTCGAGAAATCTCTCCTGCTAGACTTTCAGGAGTGCACTGCATCGCATCCTCAGAGCCAGAACTAGACTGGCCCTGGGCTGAGATCAGTGTCAAATCCTTTCAGATGATGTGAAACCTCAGTGTAAGCTAAGGCAAGGGTCCTGGACTGCTCTTAGCCCCGGGCAAAGAACAGGGCCAAAGAGGTTAAAGCTGCATTACGCCTGTGTAAACATCAGCTATCAAAAAGCTACGCAGGAAGTGGAGTATCTCTCGCTATACACTCGGAGCAAATCGACCAATACCGGAGATAGACAAAGTGACATGGACACTGGACACTGTTTAGTCCAATTAAATACACAGCAGCAGTTTGCGCTCGACGTTTGAATTGGATGCATTCGAAATGATGGAAACAGGGTGACAGAAAAAAAGGGATGAGCAGCCAAGAAAGAGAGATGACGAAAACAAGTGGCGGGTAGACAGTCGCCACTCAACCTCTTGCTCCACTGTGAATACGGCGGGGGAGCAAAAAGTGTCCCTGCCCTGACCTGGGGGAGAGACTGACAGCATGTCTGTGTGTATCAGAGAGAGAGAGAGAGAGACAGCGACGGAGAGGGAGTTTGTGTGTAAGTGTGACAGATAGAGTGACAGGGACAGGGAAGCAGCTGCG